>NC_134860.1:87422179-87722179 GCF_049852395.1 Peromyscus maniculatus bairdii
TAGGGACAGCTTCTAGATTAATATAAAAGTGAGTAACTTGGAAAACGTGTTAGCAAAAAATATATTACAGTTAATTCACATTTCTCTCAAACAGGAGGAATCATTGGCTATCAACAATCTGAGAGCCAATGTTTGAGAGAAAGCACTGGATAAAAAATAAAGGAAATGTGTCATACATTTTTAAAGTATGATTCTTACTGTCAAATTATTGCTGCTGTTCCTTTGCATTGAGAATTCTACCCAGAACTGAATTCAGAAGAAGAATATGTTACCATCCATTGTTTCTTTTGTAAAATACATGGATAGGAAAGATACACTCATAATAGTGCACTATTTCACAAATATCTCATTTGGACTATTTTAAATGAAATGGTAGATTTAATGGAATATATTATTACCTGAAAGGGAATGTAATAGGTCATATCTAAATCATAAACTTTTATATCACTGTATAGTATCTCTAAAGCAATGAAGAAGCATAAACTGTATACAAGTGGAGCAAGCTCTTCTTGACGCAACCTTCCCTTGTCTTCCACATTCTGTGTCTCCTCTCATTATGCCACATATATCAATTCTGACAGAGTACATACTAAAGAGCTATACTGCTTAGAGGTGATGGTTGTCTACCAAAAGAGTATGTGATCATAGACAAATATATTAGACTGTGAAATTTGCATTGTCATAGTAGTATGGGACAGTGAAAGATATAAGGTAGCTTGGACACTCCCTGTCTCAGGTTTAACCTTTCTTAGATATCAGGGATGTAGGGTGTGGTTAAATAAAGATAGTTAAACATAGGCTGTAGAGCTAAAACTCATTTTCACAGAGTGCACCTAAGCATGTCAGATCATGGCTGAACCTCAGGATTTTTCATCATTAAATTTGAAGCCATAGGGAAGCCTTAATATACAACATAAATGAGTGGTTTTAAATATGAATTTGTCACTATGGTTGCTACTATTGGTGCAGTTATCAATATAAAAATGTAATAATCCTACTTGGAAACCAAAGCTATGAAACTCTGTGGGTGATCCCTGCTTCTCACTGTCTCAAAGTCTAATAACCATTATAGAATGATCCTTTATCCCTATGGTGTTTGTATTAAGCACATTTAATATCTTATCAACTGTCAAATTCACAAATGACTAAGAAAAAATAATACAATAATAGAATAATTTCTTTTCTCAGTTGTGTTGCTATTTGGAGTGGAACTTATAACAAATCTATAAAGCTCTTTGAAGTTTTCAGATCTGCTTCACTTGACTGTCAACTCCAACTATATTCTGATGCTGTAGCTCTTTATGACATGGTATTCATCTGCTGATCTGTTGATGGCTGACTTAAGGTTTAAATAGTAAAGACATCACAAGCAAGCACACACACAGTCACCACACACACACACAAGCACACATACACACAAAGTCACACACACACACACACACACACACACACACACACACACACACACACGCGCGCACACACACACACAGAGCCACAGCCACACATGCACATACCCTCTGTATGGTCTCCAGAATTGGTGTTATTGAATTGGGTCATTTTGTAGCCTATTTTATAATGAAGCTATGGTATTAAACCTGAAAAGTTTAAAGGTAAAATGTAACAGTTTGTCACAATTATGTTTCATATTGGCAGGTGCTCTGAACTTTCTGTTTGATAACTAGACATATAAATTTCAGTTCTTAAAGCTTTGCAGCCAATTTAAAGGCTCATTTATTTCACTGACAGCAAGATGTATGTGCAGCTTGGCATTCTGGATGTCTGGGGCCAAAATCGGTACTTTGTTGCTTGCTTGTCTCACAGGGAGTAAATAGTAGCAATTTTTCAGCACCGGCATACCAGCACAAGGTGTTTAGCAAATAAATGAGCATAAGATGACCTGTGGTGTCCTGAAATTACTAAAATTCATGAATAATAAAATGATCTATAGATTGTTAGCAGAGGGCTACAGCACAGGCTAATTTGCAGCCAGTGAGGCTTTACAGTATAATTTATAACTTTTGAAAATTTAATGACTTCATCAATTTTTACCTACTTTTTTTTTTACTAATATAATCTCCTGAATACCAGTGTGTCAAGGTGTAATTTCCTCATATGGAAAAGGCTAAGTCACCTACATTTTAGTGTCTCTATGTTTTGTTTTATTACAATAATTTAAATCAAAAAGCATAGTTACTCTATGAAAAAGACTTCAGTATTACACAAATATCCAGGTAGATTGTTGTTATTTTCTCAAGATGGTATCATTATTTTTGAAAATTAAGAACTTGACTTGAATTCTAACCAAAAGAAATTTATATTTTCTTTAACAATTTCAAAAGTAGTTCTTATTGCAAAAATGTATGTACTTATTAAAATAAATTACATGTAGAATATTTTCAAATTAATAATTTCAAAAATAGTAAACAGTTCCTTAAGTTCATTCCATCATATAGAATAAATAATTAAAATTACAGAAGAATATCTATATGTATGTTTTTGTTCTCATAGATTGTATGTTATGTATTTTACAACTAAGTTTCTTAGTTTTATTTTTGGTAATTACTAGACTATGGCTTTTTTATGCCAATATTTTGCAATTTTCTGATAGTTAAATTTTTGAAAACTTTAAAATTTTCTCATTTAATAATGATTTGGCTTTTTCCAAAGTGTTCATAAAAACACTTTTTAGACTTTTCTTTAGAATACATCATTTGTTCATTGATAGTACTTACCAGTTATTGTAAGGAAATAAGAGCTATTCCTGGTATAGTCTAAAAAAGAATAATGCAATCAAACTTTAAGGATAGAGGATAAACATAGAACTCTATTCATTTGGAATAGATAACAAGTAGAAAGTATTGAAGATGTTTTCCAATTGCATAATACAGTGATTGTGTGTGTAAGTGCTTTGCTATTACAAAACATTTGACTGATGATTTTTCTTTGCATATTTATCTTTATAGCTCTTTTTTATATGTCATACTTAATATATGTGTGTCCATCAGGTTTCCAATTTGAAGAATTTGTAAAATGTAACTAATAAATGTTTCTGTTAAACTCATTAATTCAAGTTGTAGCACATAAATGAACATTTCATCTTAAAAACTGGTTTTAGTGTATTTGTAAATGCACTGTTTATAACCACATATTTTCCTCTATTGTATGTTATCAATATTTTATAAAGACTTTTAATATTTTTTAGTGAAATGTGTGTTTACTTGTTGTATGGCAATTACAACTAAGTGCTATTTGAGGTAGCCCACATGGTATTTCTTTGCCTGCTCAGGACCTAGAAACATATGCATAAATATTGCATCTTTTTTTATCAAATAGCACTAAGATTTTAATTGAGAAAAAATTTTATGTTTTAGTATCTATGGCTCTAATTATGGGTACTTTCTAAAATGTAACATTTCTTTTCTTCAATAAATTCATCCAAATGTGGTTGGACTTTATTTTCCATGACCTCTTTAGGATATATTTAAAAATAACAATTATTTCAGATTTTGAATATTTAACTTAGAACTTATTATCTGGCCTCCATTTCATGAGTCTTTTTCAGTGTTAAACATTTTGAATACAGTCAACCATATTAGGTATTTCTGCCACTTCCTCACTGCTGCTGTTTGTTTTATTACTGTAAGTCATGTACATCATATAACATTAAAAATGAAACATAAAGAACACTATGAAAATTTATGCAACTACCACATAATCTCACGAGCCTTTGTAGTAGCATTTACAAGCTACACAATTCATAAAAGCAATCTAGGCATTGGAGGATGTTCTACATTGTATAGTAAGACTCTAAAATACTTTAATTAATAGACAAACTATTATGTAATCAGAAAAGCATCTAAATCTAGTTAGACAAAATGCAATGTTGTCCAGTCACTAAAACAGAGACAAAGACAGGGGAAGAGACAGAGACAGACATGAGAGACAGTGAGACAGAGAGAAGGGTAAAAAGAGAGCATACGTTTAGCCTGATAGAAAATTAAGTACCAAGTTAACTTATCTTAGATTATTCTTAATAAATTAAATTTATCATTGCCAAAACATATGCACTGTAAATGGACCTTACTATAAAACATTGTCAGAGTTAATTATATCTGAGTGAATCATGGACCCTCAAGAATTTAGTTTGGATATGTGATTATTCTTTGTTCCATTTCCATTTGTAATTTGGATAATCTTAATTCTGAGTAAAGAAAGACAAAAAAAACTAGGATAAATAAGATTTAGGGAGAAAAGTATTCTTCCATGTAGAAGAATGTGTGTGCCATTATATTAAGAAGAGAATTGGCAGTAAAGGACAAACCATCATAACCACTGTGAGGTGGAGAAGATGAAATATCTGAAAACACTGTGCACTGAGAAACTATTTCATTAATTCTCATGGGCTGTTTAATGTTTTGCACTTTCTACATTTATTGGTTCACTAACCCATTAATAAAATGTAATTCTAGGAACATTTTTATGCATTTGTACCTATTTAGTTAGTTATGCCTACATATAATCTCTTACTGATTAGCAGTGGATACCTATGAGCATTGATTATGAAAATGTTATGAACATGTAAACAACAAATAGTATCATTATGCAAAACTGTATGACAACTTACTACAGACCTATTATTGGTTAAGATATTAATCAGGATATAACAAAATGTAAGTATGGTTATGTATACAAATGTGTAATCATGTTATTAATGCCCAAGCCAGAGAATTCTCAGGTCATAGTATTATCTGCAACTATGGTCTTCCCACCCTCATAAGTGCTTCTGCAAACAGGTCTCAGGATAAGGAACTCCAACCTATAAAGGACTACCATTGACACATACTGTATGAAGAACAACTAACTGGCCTCTCCCTCATCCCTTTCTACATACTCATAGTCACACATTGTCTTGTCAAAATTCCAGATTTCCTCCATTGTCATCATGCCTGGAATGAGACAACCTGACTTCAAGCTTGTAGTTTAAACTACTCATAATTATGGCAGGGAATCCCACCACTTTAGTAAAGTCAATAGGTAGCATTCCCCACACTGCTGTGGGGGCCTGAACTGCTCTTATAACCTCTGCAATACAGTTGTCTGCCTGTCCACAGGATTAATATTTTTTCTAATAAATCTTTTACTGCAGAGGCAACCTGTGTCTCCCTTGTACTTTTCCCTGAGACCTATTGCAGCTTTCTTTTGAAACTTGTTTACCAAAGGTAGGTAAATGCATATATTGAGGAAACACCATTATTTTATTTGGTACTGTTTTTCTTTTCTTACAAGATAATTAAGACTATAAAACTTGTGATATTCTCAATTTTTGTGTCTCCTAAATATCTGACCCTGAGAGACTAAGATTAAAATCAAAATAGGCAATAAATACGATTAAAATTTCTAAAGATAAAATGAATAATGTTATTTTGCCATGTTATGACTGGTTTAATCCCTACTGTTCTTAGGTTGACTTAAAATTCCAAAATTTAGATATTGAAATCAACTTTTGATGTTATTTATCAATGTCTATTTTATACTTGATCTTAGCTAAAAGGCCAAGAAGAGACCCCTTATATTTTTAAATAATTATTACTGTGTCTTAAATTGTAATAAAAAATAATAATAGAAATCCATGTAAAAAAGATATGGAAAACATTACAAAGGCTGGGGAACTGGTGTTGTATGTTCTGTATGGCAAATATGTTAATAAATAAAACACCGATTGGCCAGTAGCCAGACAGGAAGTATAGGCAGGACTAACAGAGGGGAGAATAAAGGGAACAGGAAGGGAAGGCCTCTAGCTGCTGCCAGGACAAGAAAGATGTGAGGTACCAGTAAGCCACGAGCCACATGGCAAAATATAGATTAATAAAAATGGGCTGAATATAAGAGTAAGAACTAGACAATGATAGGCCTGAGCTAATGGCCAAGCATTTTAAATAATATAAGTGTCTGTATGTTTATTTTACAAGTGGGCTAAGGGACTGCCAGGGTTTGGTGGGACCTGGAGAGAAAACTCTTCAGCTACAGGGAACTTTCAATGCCCCTAGGCCTCATCACATCTTTTAGTGAAATATTTAAGGATCGGTTTAACCTTTGCTGATGGCAAGAGCAAGGCTATTGCTTCCTCAGGTGCATCAGAACACTCGCTACACCAGGCTTCTGCTTGAATTGTAATTTAGATTTAACTTCTTGTAGAATCCTTTCACAAGCTTTTTTGCCGAACCTGAAACTCAATACTTTCACTGCACTAGCTTGCCAATGAATTCTGGGAAAGAGACAACTGTCTCCAACTTGTAAGCATTAGGATTACAGGCAAATTCTCAAGTTTATATCCTCACCTGTACATGACAAGCCCTCTATTATCTAAACCATTTCCCAGCCCTAAACTAAATAATTTTGGAACAGATAAAAGTTTACATTACAACAATATTTGAAGAAAAATAATCATCAATATAAAGTAGAACTTCCTTCATTTTGTACTAGTCAGGTAAGGTTTTCTTTCATTTTTCTTTACATTTCTTTTTCTTTATTCTCTGTATCTTTCTCATCATGCACCTTGATACCATTCATTTCTTCTTCCCTTCACATCTGCCCTCTGTCTTTGAAACCTCCCACCCCCAACGTGAAATAAAATTTAAGAAGGAAAAAAATACAGAAAAATCAATCTCATCACAGAAGCTATAGTGTGACACAGTGAGTCACACAGTAAACACTTGTATTCATATGTCTTTTCTTGCAAGTGGTCATTGCAAAGAGTCATTGGTCTGGTGGAGGCCTCTGGTTTCTGCTGCACTATAGATGCTGTAACTCCTCATTGAGACTCCTGTTGGATATCTTGTTGTTGCCCTGTGTCATAGGGTTCCTGCATCTTTTGAGTCTACAGGATCAACCACTTCATTTGCTCCAGCAGATCATAGATGGGTGGATGATGGCATGGGTCAATTCATAATCCCAGTTCTGGGCCTGGGTAGTTGAAGGGTTAGTTACCCTGCCAGCTTTCCCTTGCCCCCACTACCAGGGTGAGCTATTCTATACTGCCTGGACTAGTTCACCCTTAGTAGCAATAAACAAAGGGCATGGCAAGTTCTCCAGCTTTCATGCCCTCAGTATAGGTACTTTCACACCTCACACCTATAGCATCAGGGCCAGCTGTACTCTGCAGCCCAGGGGAGGAGCACGTCTCATTCTCCGGAGTGCTGCTGCTTATAAAGAGGAGGGTTACCTCTCTGTCTCTTGTGTAGCAAATTAAGTTTAAGTAATGAAAATTTATTTTATAAGTTTATAACTAATTTTGTCATCTAGAGAATTAACTAGTTCTTGGTTGCCTCTCAAAGTCATGGACTCATTTAAATATCATTTTTTTTAGATTTTTGTCAAAGTCTTTCCCTTTAAAATAGGTTAATTGTTTACCAAGACACTATTTTTAGCAGCTTTTCCACTTCTCCATGGTACCTGGACATGTAAGAAAAATTGTTGAAGCTTTTCAAGTTTATCATATAAATATTATTTACACTTAAAATCAACTTTCTGTGACTCCTGAGCCACATGCCCAAACAAAGGGAAGTTTCTGACATGGCTTCCTTTCTCTTTCTCTGAAATGAGTGGGGTGGGATCGAAAATGTCCCTTGCTGGGCAAAGAGCAGGTTCCAAAAAGAGAAAGAGCAGTCTTTAACCTGCCCTCACATTACAGAATTTATTTTAAATTAATGTGTAATTTTATTTTGTAAGAAAAAGAAATTTTGCATTATAATAGATTCATTTAAATAGTTTATTTTTTACAATTAATTGCACTAATGCTGTATTGTAAGTATTTAATGTTTTTATGTTCTTCATATGTTAAATAGAATTTATTGTTACTTGGTTTGGAAGCCTCATTAAAGGCTTTGAAACTTCAGCAGGATCTTGGAGTGATTGGCCCGAAGAAAGCTGAGGTTTTCTTATAATTAAGTTACATTCCACTGTCTCCTCTAGAAACTTAGCATAGAAACATATCACTTACTCACCAGTTACTACCACTCTCTCTAAGGAAATGACCTGGGTTTTTCCTTTTTTTTTTTTTTTTTTTCCCCATAAAAATCTCTGATTAGCTCTGGAGACCCAGCTCAGTTTTAGATCAGTTGTCAATCATATTCAAGGGCCCATAACAGAGCGGAAAAGACCACTATCCTTTTTAATATATTGGCAATAAGACTGAATAAATAAAATTGAAGAATCTTTCTACAACTTTCTTTTTGAGCCTTTGTCAGCAGATACAAGTGTCTTTTTTTTCCAATATTCATGGAGATCTTTGTCATTATTGCAAAAAAATTGAGCATTCTGTTAAGTGCCCTTTAATATTCCAGCCCCTATTAAGAGGACCTTGATTTATCTAATTTAAGCCCGAAGCTAGTGTTTGCAATCTTGGGAACTAAGTGGAATGTTCAGGTATTAGAATGAAAATCAAGAATACATGGATTATTGCATTTTAATAAATATCTACTGTTAATGACATTGCTCATTATCTGAGCAAGCTTTCTAGATGTGAGCTGTTGCTAAATGTTTAAATGAACTTGTAATATTATTTTTTCTTTGTCTAAGATAAAACATCCTTTTATATAAGTGAAATGTATTGATAATCAAGGGAAATACTTGAGATTATTGTGTGCATGTAATTTACCAATTAAATATGTGGTTATGCTTATTAATGCTCAGTATATTGAAATACATTAGAGAGGAAGTCAAGACAAATAATTCTTGCACATTAGCTAAGTTTAACATTTCCTAATTTTAACCTAGGCAATCATTAGGCTTGGAGACCTGCCTCCAACATGTTCTTCTCCAAAAGGTAAGTTACCATGAACATAGAGTTCTACATTTTACATTTGCATGCAAAAAGGTATATGTATTCTTAGGGGCAGGTATGTTTGCAATAATTGTTTTAAGATTAATTTCATCTCACTGAAATTCAATTCAGTCTTTTTTCATTTATACGGTTTTATTTTTAAGTGATACATTAGGTAATTTATGAAAAATTAAATATCAGAGAGTTTAATATTTGAGACAGAGTTCACGAGTTCAGGAATATCTTTTTTCTTCTGATTTTCAAGCAACACAATTCACTTATGTTTTTCATAATAAGCAAATTGATAGGCTGTCCTATTTTAGAAAGAGACATAGTACATGTAAGCATCCGAGTTTACTTACTGGGACATGGTCACCTGATATGGCCTTGAGAAAGGAAACCAGGGTCAGGATGGAGTGGCTAGAGCAAGACTCAGACTGAGGTAAGTTGGCTAGCAATCAGACTCTTCATCTTTATCAGGGACAGACTATAGGGCAATTGCCAGGACTAATACAGTTGTAGTTGCCAGGATACAATGCTGTTTGCAATCTATACAGGGCACACAAGATTAATGTCTAAGACCAACTGTCCTGTTAAGCATCCATGCTTCCTTGACTTCCAGGGGAACATATGGAGAAGTACAAAGTAGGCTGAAATATTCTTACCTGAGGGATGCATCAGTCTCTCAGGAACTAGAAGGCACATGGTGCCCCAGGAGCCATGAACTCTAACCTGAAAAACCTACGACACATGCTTCAAGGCAGCTAGGCCAGACCAACTCCATGGTTTCCTGCAAGTACATAGACTAGACTTAGCATCCAGCATGTTTCAGCACAGTTAACCAATAGTATTATTATGATTTATATTTTTCATTATGTAATAATCTATAAATTTAAATTGATATTTATTTTGGAAATAATTAAATTTTATTTCATTATAATATGTGATATAAAGACAATAAGTTATAACTTTGTAAGAAAAAATGAAAAAATCATTATATTTAATAAATATTAAAATACAGTGTAATCTGAAAATTGTATGAGAATTTTAAAAAATCCTATGGTAAAATGCAAAAGCAAATCCATTCAAACTATTTTTATTTCATAAAGTTGGACTTACTTGAAATCTCACTATCAGAACTAAATTTTTCTTCTTAGTACATAAATCAAGATGTTAACATTCTTTTTTTAGTCATTGTGAACATAGTTCATTTTACATTCTTAGTTAACGACAAATAGAATCTACCAGAGAACTTGTAATATATTAAAAATTTTTAAATATTATCAGTGATTTAAAACTCCTGGAAATTAGTAAGTCATTCAATTAACATAAACAAATGAGAATTTTCTAACTCCAGCATTTCTTTAATAAATTTTCTAGTATTTTACTATAGATACTTACATTGTATTTTTACAGAGTAGGGCAACAATTTTATATAGTCTGTTTTAATATGTCAGAGACTAAACACCTCTCAAAGCATTCTCTTCATTGGTTTTCAAGCCAGATTTTGTTGTTGTTGTTGTTTTTCAAGACAGGATTTCTCTGTGTAGTTTTGGTGCCTGTCCTGGATCTTGCTCTGTAGATCAGGTTGGCCTCCAACTCACAGAGATCTGCCTGGCTCTGCCTCCCGAGTGCTGTGGTATTAAAGGTGTGTACCACCAACCCTGGCTAAAGCCAGATATTAAATAGGAGAATTAGGTTAATTTTGTGGGAATTTAGTTACAATTTTCTTCTCAGAGGTGACTTGAAATTGTGGTCCTGTATTTTCCTCTCTTTACAAATGAGTAAAAGTAGTTCTCTAAATAAATGGCTCAGAGGTCAAAGTTACTTGTAAGTAAACCTGATGACTTGAGTTAAATCATAGTGACCCACATGGCGGAAATAGAAGACCTACTTCAGAAAGTTTTCCTTTGATATCCACAAGTGTGACATGGCATTCACAGGAAGTAATAATTTGCAAAAAAAAAATTCTTTTTGTGCAATTCATTGTTCTCTCTTCTTATATAGAGTCATGTTGAAGAATTTCTAATCCAAGTAAGATTAAATGATCACTATTTTCTTCAGAAATGTTAAAGTGCAAATCTTTTAATCTGTGACTACAAAATTCAGCAAATGATGATGTGTTATATGAATACTAAGAGTAAAAATTTAAATAGTTCAATCATAGATTAGAAAAATATGTATTTATTGAAAAATTAAGAACATGAAATTTCTGAGTACACTTTCTTACTGTTTGCACTGGACTTCACATATATGATTATGACAGTTTAATTTTTAAAATGTTAAAACTTACACTGTTTTCTTGCTGTGTTTTTGACTTCTGGTGAAAGCACAAGTGAACAACGACGTGTGACACCCAACCCACCTGCCCGCTCCTTTGCTCTTGTTCCCTTCAGCAATCCCAATGATTCTTCTTATCAGGTTTCACACACAAACTGTCCTTTCTTAGTGAATGTTTTAGCATTTTCATGCTTTTTTAAATTATGTTTAATTATAATTAGCAAATAATTTAACTGGGGATCTTACAAACATTTAACAACAGTTATTTTGGACTGTTCATTAAATTTATTTTGGTCATAAAAGTGTTTCAACTTCTCTGAGAACCACTCTCCTATTCCTACCTGACCAACATTGTGTTCTTTCCTTTTTTAAAAAAAAACTCATTGATTCCAGTTTGTATTAACTGACTTCTTTAGGTTTTGGGGATGCCCACCATGGAGAAAATAGTTTGTCAGGACCATACATTTATGCCATCTTTGTACCTGGGTATATCTTGTCAGTGAAGTGATTCTTGTACCTCAAAGGGTGCATATCTGGGTGACATTGATGCTTACACTTTCAAATTCACTTCACAATCCCAGTAATACCTTAACACAAAACCAGAAAATCACAAAATGGAAAACAAACTTATAGGCCCATCTTCTGAAGAACATACACACAAAAATTCTCAATAAAACACTGGAAACTGAATTTAAAAGCACACCATAAAAAGGTTATCCACTATGTTGAAGTCAGCTTCATTCTAGAGAGGTGGTGATTGTGGTGACGCTTTGTGTGTATGTGTGTGTGTGTGTGTGTGTGTGTGTGTGTGTGTCCATGTGTGTATGTGTCTGTGTGTATGTGTCTGTGTGTGTGTGTGTACATACATATATATGTATATACATATATCTTACGTTTAAGAGACTGGAATTTTTTCTGTACCTTATAGCCAAAGATAGTAATAAGCCTTAAAGGCACACAATACTGCTATCATACTATATACTTAAACTGTTTAGCCTACTGTAAGAGAACAATGTAGCAATCAACTCTATTGACTTGTATTTCTCATGTAATCAACTTTTGCAAACTAAGCTAATTCATAGTTGTGATCATAAATTATTTACCATTTCATACTCTTGACCCTGAGTAATATATATGTATTCTAATAATCATTTGCTGAAAATGACACAATTAGAGGTTAAAACAAATCTTAAAATAATTATTCATCATGAATGTTGAACAAAAAAACAGATATTGCTATATAAATAATTATGTTTGTATTGATGCTTGTTATCTTGCCAGATGGGGTCGGTGGCTTTATCCCTTGTACGGCTCTGTTAAAAATTTCTGTATGTTTTCAGGGTTGACCATTTGGTATTGGCTAAACAACTAGTAAAAACAGTTAATGAATGAAGAAGCTGTGAATTTGGAGGAGACCAAAGAAGGGATATGGAGAAGGGCTTTGAGGGAAAGTGAATTGTGATATGATTATATTATAATTTCAAATATAAAATACTTTTAAAAAGGTTTATATAATGTTTCCCCAGTTTATTCCCCATGCAATGCTTCTGTACTGTTCTAAAACGAGAGAAAGAGAGTTGTAAGAATTGACACACAGACACACAAAGCACTGTCATACACAGACCCAGAGACATAGGAAAAGATTGTCTAGACAGCCTTCAGGCAGGCAGTTTCAGACTTATACAATAGACAGAGACAGAAGACACAGAGAATATGAAATAAAAAATTAAATCTGGACTTGTTCCCAGTTAAATGACACCATGGAAAATTACTTTGATGTCACTCCTTCATGTGACAGACATATTTTTTATTATTATTTTTAATTCCATAATTTAATTTAATTTTACATATCAGCCACGGATTCCCCTGTCCTCCCTCCTCCTGCCCACCCCTGCTCTCCCCTCAATCCACGCCCCCATTCAAATCTCCTCCAGGGCAAGGACTCCCCTGGGGATTCAGTTCAGCCTGGTAGTTCAGTCCAGGCAGATCCAGTCCCCTCCTCCCTTCACCCAGGCTGAGGAAAGTGTTCCAGCATCACTTCCTAAATATAACACCAGTAGCACAGACACTGAGAGAAACAATTAATCAATGGGACCTCTTGAAACTGAGAAGCTTTTGTAGAGCAAAGGACACAGTCATCAGCCTACATAATGGGCAAGAATGTTCACCAACCCCACATCTGACAGAGGGCTGATATCCAGAATATGTAAAGAACTCAAGAAATTAGACATCAAAATGTCCAACAGTCCAACTAAGAAATGAGCTATAGAGCTAAAGAGAGAATTCTTAACAGAGGAAGCTCAAATGGCTGACAGACATTTAAGGACATGCTCAACAGCCCTAATCATCGGGGAAATGTAAATCAAAACGACTCTGAGATACCACCTTACACCTGTCAGAATGGCTAAGATCAAAACCACTGAAGACAGCTTATGCTGGATAGGATGTGGAGCAAGAGGAACTCTCCTACACTGTTGGTGAGAATGCAAGGTTCTACAACCACTTTGGAAATCAATATGGTGCTTTCTTAGAAAATTGGGAATCAATCTCCCCAAAGACCCAGCTATACCACTCTTGGGCATATTCCCAAGGAATGCTCAATCATACCACAAGGGCATATGCTCAGCTATGTTCATAGCAACATTGTTTGCAATAGCCAGAACCTGGAAACAACCTAGATGCCCTTCAACTGAAGAATGGATAAATATGCACAATGGAATACTATTCAGCAGAGAAAAATAATGGCATCATGAGGTTTGCAGGCAAATGGATGGGTCTAGAAAAAAATCATCCTGAGTGAGGTAACCCACACCTAGAAAGACAAACATGGTATGTACTCACTCATAGGTAGATTCTAGATGTAAAACATAGGATGACTAGACTGCTACTCACAACTCCAGGGAGGCTCACTAGTAAAGAGGACCCTAAGAAAGACACAGGGATCACACATGACAGAGAAATGGATGAGATCTACATGAGCAAACTGGTCGTGACAAGGGGTAATGAAGGACAAGGGTCGGGGGAAAGAGAGCTTAGGGGAGCAGGAGATCCCAGCTGGATCAAGAACAGAGAGGGAATTTAGTTCTATGAATTTCCCTCTTAGCACTGCTTTCATAGTGTCCCATAAGTTTGGGTATGTGGTGTCTTCATTTTCGTTGATCTCTAGGAAGTCTTTAATTTCTTTCTTTATTTCTTCCTTAACACATTGGTGATTCAGTTGAGCATTATTCAGTTTCCATGAGATTGTAGGTTTTCTGTAGTTTTTGTTGTTGTTAAAATTTAACTTTAAACCATGGTTGTCTGATAGAATGCAGAAGGTTATTCCAAATGTTTTGTATCTGTCAGAAACCATATGATCATCTCATTAGGTGAAGAAAGGACTTTGATAGAACCCACAGCCCTTCACCATAAAAGTCCTGGAGAATCTTGGAAAACATGGGACATTTTTCAACATAGCAGTTGCATGATCTGGACCATGGAAAATGGTGAATTCACTATAAATTGTTAGGCCTTTCTTTTTTGTGTGAAGAAACACCAATGAATTATGGAATACTAGTATTCAGACATTCTGTGGGTATATTAAATGCTTGAAAATACTAAAATCCAATGAATTATATGCTTTATTTTTAATTAGTATTTTATTATTTTTACTTTCATTGTTAGCATCATTGTTTGTCCATATATGTGACTTTGTAGTAATAGGTACCTCTGTCTTACAAGTTAGGCACATGGTGTCTTACAAGTCAGGCACTTTTGGAAGGTTCTTCTCTCACATTTATTGATGAAAGCTTGCCCTTATTTCTTCCATGCTACTTACTCTGATCTAATAAGCCCAGGAGTTTCAAAGCAATTTGTCTGTCTCTGCCTTCTGTTTTTTAATTGAAATACTGAGTTTTATGAATGAAATACTGAAATACAGTTGTAGTGTTATTTTCTCAGGGATTTTCTGTGTGTTCCAAGAATGGAACACATGTCCTCGAGCTCCTGCAACTAGTGTTTGACACAGTGATCAAGAATTCTGTATCTTAAAAACAGTAAATTCTGTAGCTTGTGATTCAAATTATAGAAAAATATGTTGCAGACTGTCCCTGTGTGAATGTGTTCATCGTGAAGATTTGCAATAATCCAAGAATTTGATAATTAATGTATAGAATAACATTACCTATAGGCATCATGAAAGTTCCTGAATTTGAGATTCCAAAATATATTATAAGGAAAATGTCAGGAATTATGGTATCCATTTTAAGAAATATTTGTTCTTCAAGAGATAAAGACAGAACAAGAGGCAGAGAGATTGTCTTGGAAATCCTGCAGGTTGTGCCAGTATAGCCAAATGTATGTACTGCCCATGTGTCCATGGGACTCCTGTTCTTAAGATTTATCTACATGTCTAATTGAAATTAATGACAAATTGTCTTTGACATGAAGCATCATAATCATTCAATATTATTAAAAATACATAGAACTTACAGATGCATGCTAAAATATAATATAATATATACAATAAGACTGTTGGATTAGTATTCCTATTATTTCAAGTAAGGTATTGCCTGTGCTTCCTTATATGCATCCTGTTTCACTACAATTTAATATAAAATGTAACATTATAAGGAGCGTCCTGCTTTTACCCATCATTCTTCTCCAAGTGTTCAATAATATCAACATTAAATCCTCACAGTTATGTCAGGTTTAGAAGGAAGGGCCTAGTTTAGCTTCGGCAAACTGCAAAGGTTAAAAAAAATGATAAAGTTTCTTTGAGATAATGCCTTTTAAGTCATTTGATTTTATATGTGAAATTAATTAAACAAGCAAGATTGAAAGTTGATATACTCAGGATTTCTTTCTTTTGCTTAATGTAGCATACTATTTCACTATGAAAAACTGTTCACTTGTAATTTTCACTTTATTTTTCCCTCTGAAATCATCTAAAAGTTTGGCTAATGATATCTAACATTATGCAAAACATTATTTTTCCTGTCAATATGTTTTGTATACAGATAAGATATTTTCTCATATCATTTAAAACTCACCCGAACATAACTAACCCAGACTATTCTATGATAGTAAATGGTATGTGAAGTTTACATTTTTGCAGAAGTAGAAAAACACTAAAATGAAGCTACTGGAAAATCATTAATTATCATTCTGGAAAGTTGTTCTTGATACAGAAGGAAAACAATATTTTTCTATGATCAGAATTTTTGTAAATATAAGACTATTAGAATATATCTCATTATCATAAATATAATTATTTCATAATATTAGGGTAAGTTATTCAAATTAAATAGAGATGGAGGCATCTAATTGCTCAGATGTTACTTTGTGAAAAAGATAATGCTTTTCAGTAATTAAAATGTTTACCTGATAAAAAATATGTAGGACTAAATAATATCAATATTATTGATAGTCTAATAGATTTCCTTCCAATATTTTACTAACTTTCATGAACATTACACTTTCTAAGAGTTTATATTATCCTTTATATTTATTTAGTTTGTATACTTTAAATTCTATGACAATTTATAGAACCCAATATCTGACAGAATTATACATTTAACTGTTTTGTTAAGAACATAGAGTCTAATTATCAGATAAAGAGTGTGCACAATTATCAGGAGACATTGGCTTTTTAGTTCTCTAAGTATCAGAATTATTCTCAAATAAAAAAAAATGTCCTATCAGAAAATGATTTTTCTAGTAATTCAAAATTCATTTTCATAATTTTCTTAATTAGAGTGGTATGTATTTTAGTATTGCATACCTATATTTATGCAAATGTATTGTAAGTCAATTTTTGAAGTCTTTATGGAAATCATTTTAATATCATTTTAGTAATTTTTCTTGGTAAATTTTCTTTGCATTGCCACTAGGTGGAACCAGTAAACTTTGTGATTTCTACTGATTTTTTTGTCATTTATGTTTATATGATAAACTGATAAACTCTTCAACTAAAAGTCCTCTAACTAATTAAACATTCAAATTTATTAGATCTGATCACCACCAGAACTTAATTTCAAGTCTAACAGGATTTGGGAAAATAATATTTCAAAACTGAGCAATATAATCATCATCAAATGAAAATATAAAGTATTTTGTAAGAGTAAAAGCTGTTTCACATCAATGAGAAAAGAAAATAAATCATGATTAGAAACAACAATAATGTTTTCAATGAGGAATATTAAACCGTACCTCTATAGAAATATGGAATGTTCAAAAGTGCATGTGCTTATTTTTAGATTCTTAAAATAACTAATAGCTATTACATCATGAGACAAATTTACTTTAGCCACTTACTTATAACTGTGAATTTTGAAATGTAGAGGGCCTAATAGTGCCTTACTCATGTAATTTATAAGATATGTTTAGATGTTGTAGGAAGGACAATCATTATTCTTAGGTGTGTTCCAAAAGATGCACCCACCAGGCTCCAAGCCTTTCATTAGTATATTTGTACTGATATAATAAAATACCTAGTTCTGGATAAATTATTAAGAATAAAGGTTAATACAGCCATCACACTACAGGCTGAAAAAATCCAGGATTAAAGGTTTGGTTTGTTTCCTGGGATGGCTTGTTTATGACCGATAGCAGTTTTGATGTGCTCTGTCATAGAGGAAATATGGAATAGGAAACTGGAGGGAACACGGTTGTTTCACAAGGAAGAATGAACTAAAGAATCAATCAAAATAAACACAGATATTACACTTGCACCTTATTTATGGGGGTACCAATTTTATTCTGGAAGGCCCAAATTTTTAATTTTTAAGCTACTGTCACATTAGAACTAAAATTTCTCCACATAAGGTTGGGAATATATCCACACTCTAACAGCTGTCTTTAAGCAAAGTAAGACAGAAATATTTTTCTGTATTTATGTAAAGCACAAAATCAACTTAAGGGTAGAGAGCCAATGAAGTGTGTCAAATGACTCCGGTATTTTAGGAAAGGTCAATTTAATTTGATTTTGCACAAAAGGCAACAAAGATGTTGATGATATAAGCAAATAACAATTCAAAAGAATAATGAAGATCTAGGGTGGATTTTTTCTGAGGTAATAATGGAATGGATTATTTTCTAATGAATTTTGATTTTTGAATGAACACAATATTAATACTATCTAAGATAAAATATGAAACTGAACTGTTAGGAAGGAAAAGCATAAAGGACAACTTATAATGATAGGAAGCAAGAGTTGAATAAAGATGATGGTAGTATGGTGGAACTTGAATCAACAATATTGATTGATTAATCTCAGGTAGTCTTTAGAGAAGTCTAGAATTGGTTTAGTTTGCTGTAGAATTTTGATGCAATTTGAGTTTCAGCATAACATCAAATAATTATTTTCTAGAAATGATTGATAAAATAATTGTGAATGCAAGGAAGATTTAGTTAAAAGATGTTTTGGGGACAGTGTTCAAAGTTTGAATTATTATTGTAAATAGTTAATGAGATAGCATTATATAATAATATAACATGATTGCCTTACATGTCCAGCTGTATGTGGTCATTTACTTACAAAAATTGTAGTAGTGTGCAATAACAAAAGTATGGATTGGAAAAGCCATATAATTAAATGGGGGTTTGGATGTAAGCATAATTGTATAGCTAATAAAATGATTCTGTTATGAAGAGATGTAAATAAAATGTTATGGTTGTTAAGAGATATACACAAGAAAGAAAAGTACAGGAGAAGAAAACATGAGCTCTGTAGCTGGGTAATATTGCCACATATTATTATTTGAACATTTCTAAAAATCTATTGACCTATATATATTTAAAAAATTTTTAAATATGAAGTAAGCAGCTATGTTGGAGAAATCTTTGTGCTTTTTCTCTTGCCCTATCCAAAGAAAATATTTTACTTTAGTATATTTAATAGGAAGATATAATTTAATTCTGTATTAAATAAAAATTCTGTATTTAGGAACTCAATTATTCTTAAATGTATGAGTGAATATGGATGATTCATTTTCTTTAAACATGATAATATTTAATTATAACATTCAGAATTATAACTGAAAATCTATAAAAATCTTTATAATAAAATAATGTTTATAGTTATCTCTCCACAATATACATATATAATATTTCACTTAGTCTATTAGTATGTGGAAAAATACCAACCATCCACCACAATCACAGTAGCAAGTGGGCCTTGGGCCCTCTGTGATGAAAACTGAAAATGTTCATGACACAGACTATTGAAGGCAAGCCACTGTGTATCTATTTGATTTGAAAGTCCTTCTTAATTGATTTTGTAACAAAAATCATAGTAAGTAAGTAGTTGACCTTAGCACATAAGACCTTATCACAATAGATGAAACTTCTCCTAGTCACTTATGCTTCAGCATCTGGAGACAATTCAAAGGGACAGAATCATCATTAGCACTGGTGACCTGGATAAGTACCAATACCCAAAAATTAACTATGGAATTGAGATGTCAATGTCTGTGGAGTATTCATAGGTCAAAGAAAAATTCATATGTCTCAGTTATAAAAGGAATCCAGTTCCAGTATTATAGAGCTTACAAAGGAGCTATCAAGACATTTTAGTCACTATAATATTTAATTGTTCTAGACTTCAAACAAAATGTTTTGATAAGGCCTTTTTCATAAAAAGATCTCATCTCCTTCACAAATTCTTATTTTTTCATTATACCATACTACAACGACACACAAACAAGAGTCTCATGGATATTGGTTAAGTGCTCTACCACTAAGCTAAACGTTCAGTCAGTTGTCTGAATAATATTTAACAAAGTTCCAAATAGTCATATTTTGGCAGATATACTCACTTAATAAGTATCTGAAAGCCACATCCAACAGAGCAAGCTGTTTTCAGATGCTGGCTGCAAATTATATATGCTTCTAGAGAGACCTGTACATGGAAAGTAACAAACTAAAATAAAATAGTGAAATAATATCCATCAAGAAATTATTTCAAACAATTTCTTTGAGAAACTTAGAAATTCTTTTTTTTTTTGATAATATTTTTTTATTATTATTATTATTATTATTATTATTATTATTATTATTATTATTTTACAACACCATTCAGTTCAACATAATAGCCACAGAATCCCCTGTTCTCCCCCTCTCGCCCACCCCTCCCCCCAGCCCACCCCCCATTCCCACCTCCTCCAGATCAAGGTCTCCCCCGAGGACCGGGGTTGACCTGGTAGACTCAGTCCAGGCAGGTCCATTCCCCCCTCCCAGACCGAGCCAAGTGTCCCTGCATAAGTCCCAGGATTCAAACAGCCAACTCATGCAACGAGCCCAGGACCTGGCACCAATGCACAGCTGCCTCCCAAACAGATCAAGCCAAATGACTGTCTCACCCGTTCAGGTGGCCTGATCCAGTTGGGGGCCCCTCAGCCTTTGGTTCATAGATCCTGTGCTTCCATTCATTGTTGAAGCCAAGGTTGGATAAAGCACCGGGAGAAACTTAGAAATTCTTTATCTTTCAGTATGTAATGTAAAAATAATATTTTTATTGTATACCTGCAAATCATACTGCTTTCAGAGTTAAGAAACAAGTGAAACAAATTATCTTGAATTTAATAATTTCTATTATATTAATTAATTTAACATTCATTTCCATTCTTTTGCCCTTTAAGGATTTATAGTATATATTCTTGGTACCATTTTGGTATATGTTTATTTACTTTTAGTTTTTGACCTAAGGGTTAATTTTGAGATTACATTATTCAAACAAATAGCTGATATGACCAGTATATGCTAATCATGTTCAGTAATTAATTAGTTTATTATTACTTGTAATTCTTAGATAGTCATAAAACTCACATTTGTACTCAAAGATATTTTAAATTTCTGTTGACATAGGAAGTAATATATTGATAATTGCATAAAGGCAAAAGCAACATTTATAAAGAGTTTATGATAATTAGATACAAGAATATATTTCCCAATTGAAACATTTTCATTTGTACCATATTGTACATCATTATTTCCAATATGATTGTGTCTGTAATTCATTACTTTAAATCAAAATAAATTAATAAGGAAACAAGAACAATCTCAATGTTTGTTCTGTCATTATTCCCATCTGGTGCCCTTAGAAGATTATATTCATAAATAATAATTCCTAAGAATAAATATAATTTGTAATTTGAGCTCAATTTATTATTTTTAAAGGGATTAATGTTCCCAAATCCATTAAAATCCAGAAAAAATATTCACTTTGACAATAAAGTTAGTGTTTTCTGTTGGGATATAAAACACAACTTTATAGAATATATTATCATATTTACAATTTTATAATAATTATGAACTTCTAACTTCACACACTTTTAAGCATGTGTGGTAAGAGGGAATCACAATGAGAAATTTCCTTCATTAGATTGTCCTATCGGTGTGTGTGTGTGTGTGTGTGTGTGTGTGTGTGTGTGTGTGTGTGTGTGACATTTAAGACTAATGAATGATAGGGGAATGCTCAGGTTACTGTAGAATGTGGCAGCCCTGGACATTTATTGAGTAAGATTCCAAGGTGAGCCAGCCAGGGAAGCAAATCATTAGGAAGCATTCCTCTGTGAAGCATTTCTCTGTGGTATCTGATTCAGTTACTCCTCTGAGTTCCTCTATTGTCTTTCCTTGATGTTTGACTATAATCTGAAAGCCAAATACAGTTTTCCCTTCCCAATTTGCTTCCTGCCATGCTTTTTACCACAACAGGGAAGTAACTAGATTAGCTACCATAGAAATACTTTTCTTGTCTTGAATTCATGCCATACTTTAAATAAGGAGCTTTGGCACCTATTATTTACATTTCAAGCAATATGATCCATGCATACGTCTTTATGAATAATCATAATTTTATATATAAGAGGTTATAACCAGATTTTCACAAATAAAATTCCAATAAATAGAGCAGACACTTGCAATTACATATTTAGACTAAAACTTATAATAAAGTCTAAAGAAATATTACCATGCTAATTTAAATTTCAATTTTACAGTTATCTAAATTTAAGACTGGCCCTCTAATATCTTTGATTTAGTATGCCTCATACAAGAAATTGTGTGTATTAAAATAGTGTGTGGGAAAATGATAGGCAAAATTCTCTGGAAAGCTTTTGTGGTTTAAATGAGAAATGCCCTGTAAAGGCTTGTGTTTTTGAAACTTAGCTTGTTGCTGTGCTAGTTGGGAGGTTACAGAAACTTTGAGAGGTAGAGACCTGCTGGAGAAAATAAATCAATGGGAGCAGTTTTTGGGAATTTATGTGCTCACCTCACTACTCATTCTCTCTTTTGGCTTTCTTTTATACTTACAATGTGGTCAGGTTCTGTGGGATATAATTCTATATGTTGTGAATGTGTGTTACTCTGATTGGTTGATAAATAAAATGCTGATTGACCAATAGCCAGGCAGGAAGTATAGGCAGGGTGAGCAGACAAGGAGAATTCTGGAAGAGGAAGGACCAGCCAAACACAGAGGAAGCAAGATGTCAAAGGAGAACTGAGAAAAGATACCAAGCTAAACATAGATAAGAATTATGGGTTAATTTAAGTGTAAGAGCTAGTAAGTAATAAGCTTGAGTTAATGACCAAGCAGTTATAATTAATATAAGCTTCTGAGTGACTATTTTATAAGCAGGCTGCAGGACTGTGGGGGCTTGGTGGGACCAGAGAAACATTTGTCTACAGTCAGCTAGCTTGCTATCCTAAATCAAGAGTATATGAATGCCCTAGATTTGTTTAGTAACATAGTTAACAGGGATCTTTATCTCCTGTCTGTTCCCCATGGCATCACACTGGTCCACTATACTGATGGCATGAAACAAATGAAATATTTGAATCATGGTGTATGAGGTAGGCAGGGATTTCTCTTCAAAGCTGAATGCTCATTTGGTGAATCCAGACCCTAATGCAAGAAAAAAAAAGAAATACAAGAATAGTGAGTTATTCATGATTTGGATTCTGAAAAGTCCGTATACCAAATCATTCAAATGGCTCCTAGATTTGTGTGGAACCCAGAGCAAGAGAAAGCTCTACAAAAGGTTTCAGATGCTGTTCTGGCTTTTTACCACTTGGGTGGGCCATAGGACCCAGCAGAACCATGTTATTCAATGTATCAGTGGTAGATATGGATGCTGGCTGGATACTTCGAAAAGCCTCCATTGATGATATACAGAGAAAAAAATTGAGTTTTTAGAGCAAATCTCTGCCACACTATTTAAACAACTACTTTGTTTTTGAAGAACTAGCACTTTTCCTGGTAATTGGTCTACATGGAAAATGAATGCTTAATAATGGTTCATCGAGTAACCATGCGACCTGAGGCAGAAGCAGTTGAATCTCTGAGTATGAGGTCAACCTGGTCTAGAAAACATGTTCCAGGACAGCTCGGTCTACAGAGAGAAACCCTGTCTTGAAAAACATATATCAACAATAAAAAAGTTGCTTCATCTGAAAACAAAGCAATGTGGTGACTGGTGAACCAGTATATCAAATCTTCCACTTAGTGATTAAGATAAATATTCCAATTAAAAGTTTAATCATATTCTATATGAACTCTGATAAAAATGAAAGTGTGTGTGCGTTCTTGTCTTAGTTACAGTTTTTATGCTATGACAAGAGACCATTACTAATTCAATTTATAAAAAAAGTGTTTAATTTGGGCTTTTGGTTTCAGAGATATTGAGTTAAAGATAACTGAAAAAAAGGCATGGCAACAGGAACAGCTGAGAGCTTAAGTCTTGATCCTCAAGTGTCAGGCAGGGTGAGAGCACACGAGAAATGACTTAAATCTTTTGAAACATCAATTCCCACCCTTAGTGACACACTTACTCCAACAAGGTTTCATACCCAAGTCCTTCCCAAACAGTTACTCTAAATGGGGATCAAGTACTCAACCATATGCACCTAGAGTGGCCATTCTCATTTAAAACAATACAGTTCCCTCACAATAATTTCCAGTTATGGGAAGTTTAAAAACACAAGTCTGAGAAAAACGAATCACCAAGTAAGTAAGTACTAAGAAAAAATCTACAGTAGCCATATCTATATAATATATCCGTGTATAATAGAAGTGTCCAATTGATGGACATTTTATGAAATTATTTTTATTATTATCATGTTTTGGTTGGAATACAAAGTAGTAGAATCATTGTGGTGTCCCCATAGGAATGGTCCACTGTGTTTGTTCTTATTTCTTGTCCCTCCTTTTGCTCCCTGCATGACCCAAGTGGTTCCCTTGAGTGGGAACTCAAGCCTTTCCTTCGCTCCTCTAAAAGTTCACTTCCCACCTGCCTTATAACCTATTTCCCACTCCGTGATCCATTCTCTAGTTCTGTGTTAATAAGCAAATATATTTAAACACACGCACAGAAAAGATGGTCCTGCACATTATCCTGCTACCATTCAAAAGTAGAAAGCTGTGGTATGGAAGCTCCTTTGTAGCCTAGGATTGATGGGCAGTGTGGAGGAAAGTAAGGAAGAGAAAATTTTGCAGCTGCCAATTTTAGGAAATTCACAAGGTCATATAATTTATTTTGAAAAAATAACAAAGTTTTTGCCCTTTAATTAAATATGAATTCAGAAGGTACAGCCCATAATTTGGCTGGTTGTTCACATATTTAGAAATAACATGAGAAGAAAATTGGTGAGAAATACATTTTGAGATGTTTGTGAACATGCATATCTAAATGTCCAAAAGATATGAAGACATTTGTGCCTCATGTAATTTTATACCAAAGAGTGAGTTTAACAGAGGTCTTCAATAATCAATCAGGAGCTGGATCCATTTGGCGTGGAGAGAAACCATCATTCACTAGCCATTTCTGTTGTAGCCCAATGGTCCCATAAAAAGTAGACATGGTGATGGAAATGGCCCCACAGTACGGAGTCAAAAGCACATTTTTATTCAGTAAGGCCTCCCTGCCATGGTTGTTATCATTTCTATAATCTTCCAGTAACAGAGATAAGCATTCAACTCCCAATATTTTCCTATTTCACAAAATTACCAGCTGCTTAATGAAAGGTAGTAAACAACTTACTGCTATGCATTTTTAGTAAGTAGGAGTTTTCCATGCATATACATAACTCTTCTTCCAAAGCAAGCAGCAATGGACTCAGAATGTTCTTCTGTCTACAATCATGAACTGAACATACTATTTCTGATAAAGAAAGACAAATGACAACGAGAAGGGCTACAGCAGGTCCACTTTCAACCAATTCACTCTTCTACCAGCTTTCTCATCATTCTCAAGTAGCTGACATGATAGAACTATGTAAAAACTATTTGATTATACAGGTAATGTGGTGATATATTTTGTACCCAAATGTATTGTGTACCCTAATAAATCTTATATGGGGTCAGAAAATATAACAGCGACTAGATTAGACATAGAAGCCAGACAGTGATTTCACAACACCCTTAATCCTATCACAAGGGAGGCAGAGATCCTTCCAGATCTCTTGAGTTCAAGGCCACACTGGAAGAAGAGCCAGGCATGATGGCACACACCTTTAATCCCAAGACTTGAGATCTCATGTCTTGCTTGGGAAAGACACACACCTTTAATCCCAGGAAGTAATGGCAGGAAGCAGAGAGGTATATAAGGCCAGAAAACTAGGAACTAGAGACTTTTAATCTTTTAGGCTTTTAGCAGCAGTTTAGCTGAGATCCATTTGGGTAAGGACTCAGATGCTTTCAGTCTGAGGATTCGTGGAAACAGGATCGGATAAAGAGTTGTCAAGGTGAGGTTGGCTGTGGCTTGTTCTCTCTCTCTGATCTTTCAGCATTCACCCCAATACCTGGCTCTGGGTTTTATATTAATAAGATCTTTTAAGATTCATGTTACAAGGTCGAGGACAGTTCCTTGAAGAAAGAGAAGGATCCTCCAGAATGAGGTGTATTTTCTAAATCAGGATGCAGTATATGGTACTGTTACCATATCACCAGGATTTTTTTTGGCTCCAGGAATCAAGGGGTAAACATGGGCACTGTATCACTTACCATCATCATTATGGACTTCTAGTATGATAATTATTTCCTTTCTTATAATTATATATTCTATTTGTCTAGAAGTCTTTGCCTCACCAAAAACAATGTATTGAACTAGAATATGAAACCTCCCCTATTCCAATCTGGGATCCTGACGTCCTTGTGTTAATAGCTGAAAGAGGAGTTGCAGTGGTAAATGGGTGGTGGATCGAGATTCATGGAGAATTTGTCATAAAGTGAAGGAATTCTTTACTTCAACACAACAATTGAAGTGAAGAAGAATTTATTTCTGGAATTCAGAGGATCATTTGGAATATGTCCTTATGCTACCATGTCTTATAATTATAGTCAATGGGATACAAAAAACACACTATCTACTGAGGATGATGAATAGCCCTGACACTTCAGGAATAAGGGAGTCAATCATCATTGCAATTCTAGAACACATATCAGCTTGGAGTCTTGGAGAGGGTGGAGGGAATGCCGAATTGAAGTAAAAGTAAGTGGTTATAAATACCTACAACAGACATGAGACTATCTACTGAAAAGAAGATCATAATAGTGAAGACATTTTCTTTCTTCTTTCATAGCTGTATCCATTAAGTAGATACTCATGTTCTTTCCTTTATTTTTTATTTCAATAGTTCTATAACATAAACTGAGTTAAATTTTATTAAAACTCTATTATCAAATTTAAATTATGGACCATTAAAATGATAATTCCTCAAGTTTTTACCAGATATTCTGAGAAGAAAACTCAGTGCATTTTGGTTGTATATAGAATTTTGACTTTATTAATATCTTATTTGGAAATAAAAGATGCTACAAGATGTGGTTTGGAGTCAAGATGGCAAAGTAAGAATTGTAGTGGTTATCCATCAATGTCAACTTGATGAGCTTTAGAAATACCTAGGCTATACATCTGTGAGTCTTTCTGTAAGGACATTTTCAGATAATATTTAATATTGTGGGAAACCTCACTCAAAGTAAGCAGCAATTTCTAATGGGCATCTGAGATATTCTTCCTTCAATTCTTTGTCTTTTGTGAGCAAACCAGGCACTATGTCTATTGAGCTGTTTGATAACTCCCTTCAGTCTTAAACTACCAAAGTGAACCCGAAACCAGTGATTGTCCACAGCACTGCATGTATTCTGCATTGGGCCAGAAGTCTGGACACAAATAATTTCATTCATTGAGCACATACTAATCTCTCTGTCTCACCAGTATGCCCAAAGTATTGTTGGACTACCCAGCGCTTGTCATGTAAGACAATCTAATAAATCACAATTTACTTTTTTAAATCTTTGTTTGTATGAGTGAGATGTTGAATGTGTGAAAGTATACCACACAGGTAACTAGAACCCACAGAGGCCATAAGAAGTCTTCTGAGTTCTAAAATTACCATACAGATGATTATGAGCGACCATGTGGATAATGAAGCCTAAATGACAGTAATCAAAAAGCAGCAAGTGTTTGTAAACACTGAACTCTTTATCCAGAACCCCAAATACTTTTATATTATGTATACATTATATCAGGTCTATTAACTAGTTAACTCTGCCCAATAAACATGTAATCACCATGAGTACTATAAATTTTCATAATTTTTGTTAACACATTAATAGTGTACTGAAATAAATATTTTATAAAATTTGGGTCAGAAATTAATACAGCCTTGTCTGTATACTATACAATACTTCTGAAGAAAATTCACATTATAATTTTTTTCATCATTGTATTGGTCTGCATCATGAGATGACACTTTTATATAGTATATATCACTTTGTCAAATCTGATCAATTATGGACTGTACCTGATGGACTATGGCTACTACTCTTAGACAAAGAGGAGACAAACACAATACATAGAGAAAATGGTTAAAATGAATGTTGAATTGTGTAACTTGCACCAAAGTAACCACGTACAACTTGAAAATTCACTTCCATTGAAGAAAGAAGCAGAAATTTAATCTTTTCTCTTAAGTAAAGAATATATATATATATATATATATATATATATATATATATATATATATACACACACACACATGACCATTTCAATCTGGATTTCAGATATTACAATAAAATATGGTGAATATCAGAAAGAAATAATATATATACTTTCAGATAATTAACATATATAAGGTAGGATATTGTTAATATATGTAATGCTTTAATCATCTTATCATTTTAACCTTCTAAGGATAAAATGAAAAAAACTTAGGTTTGCTTTACTTGAGTACTTTCTCATAATATTTGAAAATCTGTATTTACTTTTTGTGACTGTTAATTCACTTGCTATATTTTTTACACCTAATGAAAAAGGAAGACAATAAATAACATCATTTGAAAACTTAACATGATGAATAATTGTAATTAATACATGGGAATTACTAATTATATAAACCAGTGAACAAGGATTAATTAGTCATGTAAATGTAGATAACATATGGATTCTCTGTAAAGCTGAAATCACAATGTAGCAGTGTATGCTACAACAATGTTACTTTGCTCTACATTGTAATTTGTGATCCTTATTTTCTTTTTCTATAACTAGATGAGTATACAAAAACCCACTAAACAGAATTTATTGTGAAAATAAATATTGAGATATTATTACAAAGCTAATCTTTTAAGACAAACACATATTAGATGCATTGTGTTACACTTGTGACTATTTTGTCCATGGCACTGCCTTAAAGCTGACATATTGTATTTTGGATATGAAGTATTCATTTGGTTTCTTTTCTTCATTATAAACTTATTATGTTCTTATTCAATTTAAAATCTAGTCATATTGCTAAGTAGATAAAACTGCTAATATCATTGTAGGTAAATTTTACAATAGTTATGTGTCATAAAAATGAAAAATCTGTTTTAATCCTTGGTAGAATTTAATCAAAATTATACTATTTACAAGCAATAGATTGGGGAATTCTGTCTCATATGAGCGAAGTCCTAATAATCCAACTTTGGATGCATTACAAATTTCTCAACATTTGCTAATGCCAGTTTTTGGACTTAGAACCTTTATTTGCTCACTGTGATTTTTACATACGACAATCATGACATAATATGTAGATGGTGAATTCAATCACAATATTCTTGTGAAATAAAGAAGGTTGAGGTTTGGAGATGATTGATAATCGGTGGAGAGCTTGCTTAGCATGCTAATTCCAGGGTTGCTGCTGCAAGCCTAGACCTTTGTGGGTGAAGGCAGGAGGACAGTAAGGGGAGAAATTTCCTTGGACAGAGTGATACAGAGGCAAGTGAGTGCTATGGGAGTTCCTGGTTCCCAAGCCCAAAACAACAATGATTATTGCTTTAAAGACAAATGATTATTTGTTTTAAAGACAAATTGTTGCAAGAGATGATGCATTTTCTTCAGACCTTATATTACCATTTCTTCAGACCTCATATTACCATTTCTTTTGAGACAGAGTTTCTCTGTGTAGCTTTGCACCTTTCCTGGATCTCACTCTGTAGCCCAGGCTGGTTTTGAACTCACCGAGATCCGCCTGCCTCTGCCTCCCGAGTGCTGGGATTAAAGGCATGAGCCACCACTTCCCAGCTCAAATGACCATTTTATTAACCTTTTTTCTCACTTTTATTTGTATTTTCCTCTCTTTAAAGAAGAAATTACACTGGCACAAGTATGTTTAAATACTATGATAACTGGAGATACAGAGAGACGTCATATTCATTAAAATATTATGCAAACCTCTAAAATGTTTCAGGGGCAGAAAGCAGCAAATTGAAAAGTAACAAGAAATACAAAGAAAAGTGAAGCCACTCTGCTAAAGAACCAAGATAAACACATTATTTATTATATTAGAATAACATTAGAAACATTAAGGAAGAGATAGAGAAAATCCTCCACTTGTAGAATAAGAATTTCATTGTGTCCATAGAGAAAAGGTCCATGTAATAATTGTTCATTGATTCATCAACTTTTAATCTGTAACTACTTTTATAATGACAGAAGCCTCTTTCAGATTTGGGGGGAAATGTGTTACTTTTTGAAACCAAACAAAAAAGAAAATGGGAAAAAGAAAGGAAACACTCACGAAGCTCGAATTTGGTATGTTCTCTTATGAGTTGTGTGACAGAAAGATTACATAAAAAATTGAAATTCAATATGATAGGCAGTGACAAGAAAGAACAGTCATGACTGTCCGTCTTAAAAGCAAATGCGAGATCTGATGAACAAGCCAAAGACTGGAAAACAGGAGTGGTGAGGAGGGAGCTAGGAGACCTAACTAAATAAAACTAATCATGGTGAAAAATAAAGGCACAAACTACAGCTCTTTATGACAAATGAGTCAAAATAGTAATAGCTCACAATGGTATTGTAAATAAAATTGTAAATAAATGTATAGTGATTCTCTAAAAATTAAAAAAAAGAATTCATAACTGCAGTTAAATAGACAGAGGCAAAACATAATGAGATCAAATTTAGGCTGTTCTGCAACATTAAATGTCATAAGACAAGGGCTCATTATCTGCATTTTGTGAGAAAAAAAAGACTGTGCCCTCTGTGACAAATTCTGTCAGACTGTCTGTGACAAATGAGACAGAGAAGGGCACTCATTGACATGTAAGGAGTGAGAAATAAGCATGGCTTTCCTGATGCTGTAATCTTTTTAGGAAAAAATAGTTGGAATATAAGAGTCCAAGTTGCCAGCAATGAGAAAATAAGACAAATAAAAATTAAACAGAGAATATCAATGACTCAAGAAAATTTAAAGAAACATTAAATTGGCAGTGATAAGAAACTAGAAACTGGGAACTTTATATATGAGGCATTATAGAAGAAAAACATCTTATGAAAAAAGCTATTTAGTTTTGGTACTATTTTGAAGGATATAGGTGGTTTTACATGAATAAGTATCTATAGGAAAATGGTGAAGGTTACATTAATAACAGCAATGATGAAGTGAATATTTCTGTGGAAGAGAGCTTTTGAGTAGAGACACATTTATAAGTACGAACCTTTGTTACACATTGCTTTAGTTTGGCGTAAAAATCTTACAATAAATAACAACCAGAAAGTTATTTAAACAGAACTGATGTCTGAGTTGTACAAAGGATGATTGCAGAGGTGTGCTCCAGTGAAAGTTGGCCAATTAGTATTTACTAACAGGATCCAGGGAAGAAACCCTAAGTACATACATGTGGATGCATGCATTTGTCTCCTGTCATACCAGATACAGCATGTAACTGAATCAGAAGGTTGCATCTAAGAACGATTTGAAACATTGCTGAGTGGAATAGTCAAATTATGTCTCAGAAATATTTGTAATAAAGAACAAGTATTATTAGTATTTGTTTTTGTTTTTCATCTACTACATAACCTTTTCTATCTACAATAAAATATACTCCAGGCCAACAATTGATTAACTCTTATTCTTCATATGTATTCATTTTGAATTTTCATACAAAAAGACCATACTTTTTTATTATGAGAATACTTTAAAATTTACATACTTACATTATCATGCCTTGACTAACCTGCATACATTTCAACTTAATTTTGCCAAAATGAATAATATTAAACAATTTAGGTGCTGTGTTAAATGTAACAAATAAAGTTAAGGTTTATGAGAAAGCAATAAGAAAACAGTATTTTAACTCTGTGTACAGTTTAAATGAAGTTTTGCAATTTGAGGTAACAATGTGTTACCAAAACACCATAGACTATAGCAAATATTGTAGAGCTAATTTTTTTTTTTTGTATCTGTTAAGCTTTGTTTTGTGACTGAACATGTGGTCAATTTTAGAGAAGGTTCCCTGGGGTACTTAGAAAAAGCTATATCATTTTGTGTTTAGGGTAGAATGTTCAACCCATATTTATTCACTGGAGTATGTAAAGTTCTAGCTACAGCAGTAAAACAACAATAGGAGATCAAAGGGAAATAAATTGGAAAGGAAGAAGTCAAACTTTCACTATTTACAGACTATATAATAGTATACCTAAGTGACCCCAAAAACTCTACCAGGGAACTGCTACAGCTGATAAATTCCTTCAGTAATGTGGCAGGATACAAGAGTAGCTCAATAAAATCAGTGACTCTCCTATATACAAATGTTAAATGGGCCAAGAAAGAAATCAGAGAAACTTCACCACTTACAATAGTGGGAGAGTTTGTGGTTGATATGTAAATAAATAGAAAATCTCTTAATAAAAAATATTAAAAAGAAAAAAGAAAAGCTGACAAGAAACAAACCAAGATAAGGCCAGGCATTTAAAATTAAGAAAACCTTCCGTGTATTTATTTGGGAGCTGGTTGGCAGTGCCTCCCCCCCCTCCGACCCCCGCCAAATAAAAAGCAAAAGCAACCAATTACACTTAGATTTTTGAATATGAATGAACTGTATTTTTATTAAAAATGTAACTTCAATTTCTCAACAAGAATGTATCTGAAATGGCCTCTCCTCCGTCACTGTTTTCTCAAAGAAAGTCTCTGCCTTTCAACAGGATCACACTTCTACCTGGCCCTTCTATTTATACATAAGGAAACCAGAAGTATTTCATAACCTTCTCACCATTCATGCTTATTGAGTACACTCTTCCAAAGTGCCTTAATTTATATAGGGAAAGGAAGAACTATTTTTAAAAGTGAAATAAAAATCACTACATTAATTTAACCACCATGAGCTCCTTAACAACCTTATCTAGTGTGTCCCCCTTTCCACATATTATTCTTGATCTGCAATGATGTTTTTAGCAAGTTATACTCAGATTCAGAATTATGAAATTACTTTTCACTTATCTGAAATTCTAATGTTATGTTTATATTTTATGTTTTAGTTATTTAGGAAAATTTATGATATTCCCCTTCCCCCAAATATTCATCCCATATTTAAATTTCATGTATACCATCCTTATCAATTATATCTGCTGCTTAATTCAGTGTCAGAAAGCAGGTTTCATATCTATTTTAATCACTTCTGAACCTAACACAATATGTGCTATTTGTAGGTTAACAATCTATCTAGCTACAAAAACTGTGATGACACATTTTATAGTTCATTAATTAGAATGGCTATGTAATCAGTGTAAAATTTTAAATGTTCATCATTAACCACTATGCTGTAGTACGTAAATGCTGTGTATGTATAGCTAACTAAAAGGAGACTCACAGTCATTTTAATATATATGCCACAAGAAAAGCAAAATTCTTAATAAATAATAAAAAGCAAATTGTTGAAAGACTTAAAAAGCAAAAAGATACAATTTGTCATACACACATACACACACATATTCATACAAATATATATATATATTTTATATCTATATATCTATATTTGTATATATGTATGTGTGTATGTATGTCATGGATGCTGTGTAAAATATTTTTCCTTGTAAATGAGCTAGAGAATGGTTTATTTATTAGATTCCATAAAGTCATTAACTGAGTTCACTTGGACAATATTAACATTTATTTTCCAAATGTATTCTAAATGATAAACAACATCAATCTACTAGAACAACAAAACATATTTGTTGTTCAACCTCCAAATCTTGGAGACATAAACCAAAGAAGAGATGGGTCAACAAAGACCATATTTGGGCTCTTGCCCTTGAGGTTAGAAAGAACTTAGGAGAGGAGAGATTCCCATGTTAAGGCACCTGTCTTTTGATCATGAAGATGACAGAGTCTCTGGAGATTTGACTCTATATCGTGCACACCTGCTAGAAGGAAAGTCATTTAAGAAGGACATATTCTCTGTTCCTCCACAGAAAGGTCACTAAGGTGTGTCACACCCTTGCAGATGGTCCAATTGGTAGAGGAAACTTTGAAGAGCAAAAGTTTTCTCCTAAATATAAAAGCATAAACCCAAGCAGTCATTGCAGAATTAAATAAAATGTTTGCCAGCACTCATCTACAGAGTCTTAAAGACAAGAAAGTATCACAAAATTCACAATAGGTTTATATGCTATAGCCAGTTTAGAAAGGGCAATCTATTAAATTTCATGTTAGTAACTGTATGTAATTGTCTAAGATTAAAATCTATTTTCCTAAAAATACTCAAAATGAAAAGCATGAACACTATAACAGAATAGTTAATCAACTGAAGAAGTTCATTTTCTCTTCCAAAGGATCCTAAAGTTCAAACTTACAGAAGTACACATTTCCACCAGGCAAGGCCCTCTTTGAATATCCATTGTTTCCATAACTGACTAATCAAATTCATTCTTTACAGAATTCAAAATTACTTCCAGAGTTATCATCCCCAATCTGTATTTTACTGTTTAAAGTTACTCATGCCTTTGGTCATTGTTAATTTACAATTAATATCTTCCATATCCCAGGTTCTATAATTTCAATTAGTACTGACTAATATATGCCAAACCATTGACCACTGTAGCTAATTCCTTCTTCCAAAGCACATAAGATCACCAAGAGTAGCATTGTGTATCCTGATTACTCTCGAGTATGAATTCCAGAGAGTGATCTAATAGCCCTTTCATTCACTTTTCCAGTGAGTTTCAAAGCTGCTAAGAACAACCTATTCCCTGCATCATAAAGACTTTGGTCCAAAATTCTTGAAGAGGAATGTTACGATTCATAATGAATATGTTAATTAAATATGTTAAAAATCTTAAGGTTGAAAGGTAAAACAATGAATAAATGATTAGCCTAACTAAATAAATGTAGCCTAACTAAAGGATTACGATCATGAGAGAATGTAAGGGATCAGAATGACTTTTACTAGTTAACTAAGTTTTAGAAGCATTTGGCCAAAAAGATATATTAAACCAATATATTAACTCAATGAAGGAGACACAAACCTTAAGTATAACAAAATTTATTTGTTTGTTACTATTTTAAGGTAATTCTTTTTGTTATACATTTTTGTAGTTTCTACTCTGCATGTTTATCTACTTGGGTATACAGTGAATATATAGAGATCATAGAACAATATTTGGTTTTCTGTTCTCTGCGTCTACCATGTTGTTCTTGAATTTTAATTCATGTCATCAATTGGAAGCAGGAATATTTAGCCAACCCTGTAAAGAAAATTATTCTTGTGCTACTTGGAAAAATTTCCTTAATATAAACCATAGCTCTAATTTCCTGTTGAAACATTATTTAGGCAAGTGTTTACGTTTTTTTTTTTTTTTTACTTTCCTTTACTGATTGGTCTATCTAATTGATTCTTTTATGTACATATCCAAATATTACAAGAGAGTGTATTGAATAGGTTGCCATTTTTCTATTGCTTTTTTTTTGATAAAGAAAAACACTCAGAGGTTTAGTCCAATAGCATCATTGCAGGAAACATGTAAATGTGCAAGCAGACATGGTGCTGGAGAAGGAGATGAGAGTTCTATATCTGTATCTATGGGCAACAGGAAGTGAACTGTGTCCCACACTGGGCATAGATTAAGCATATGAGACCTCAAAGCCCATGCCCACAGTGACGTACTTCCTCCAACAAGGCCACACCTCCTAATAGTGCTACTCCATATGGGCTTTCTATTGATTTTCATAAGCATCTATTTCTTAAATCATATGACATGTCAGCATTTTTCCGAATTATTTATATTTTCCATTGAAATTTATGTTTACCTTTCTCAGCATATAATGATTGATTAAAGCTTGTTATACTTCAGTCATTTGTATAGATATCCCTCTTTAGTATTATTTTTTGTTATTTTAGATTGAGAATAAAAGGATTATAATTAATTAAGTTCATTCCCCCTTAGTCTTCACTTTTGCTGGAGTCATGGTTGACACTAATCCAAGAATTCTGTAAGCCTTTTTCTATGTTGACATTAATATATAGAAAATTTTGAAATTTCTTTACATATTTATTATTACAAGAGTGTTTTGTCAGAATATACCTACTACATCTATGGTATTTATGAAAAGTCAATTATAATTTATATAATCAAAATGATTTACAACTGAACATTTATAAAGTTGTTTCTGATTTTATGCTCAGTGTTCATATTTCAATATTGAAATCATGAGAGAATATAAAAAGAAGACCCAGTGAACAAAACTGATAATGCATTCCTCAGTATAGTTTAAAAAAATTGCACATTTCTTGACTGCTTTCTTAATCAGTTTTAATCATGGTGCTGAATGAGAGTAAGATTGTAAATCTTATTAATAAACTTATAAAATAATGATCAATAACACCAAAATAGATAATCCATGTGTGGCGCTGGATTTTTCTCTCGGGTGGTAGAATATTTTTACAAACTAACTCCAATTAAACAACTCTCTCTCTCTCTCTCTCTCTCTCTCTCTCTCTCTCTCTCTCTCTCTCTCTCTCTCAGAGTCACACTAAAAGTATTCAGATGGCAGAAGCTCAGACACAGAGCAGACCTTGGGTCAATATCAAGTTCGTCAATTGTGAAGAAAGGAGGGTTTTCTGTGGCATTAGGTTGAACCTGGATCTCAGAGCAACATTTTTCCATTGAGAACTTGAACATGTCATTTCACTGTCCTATATGACAGCCTTCCCACCTATTTTAGTAATGGCTGTTACTTCTTTTACTCAGAAAATATAATAAAATTTGTGCAGTATTTTTGTGAAGGTGTACTTTTAAGTTTTGGCATCACCAAGCAAACAATTTTCTTTTAAAATATTTTTTCTTTTAATTTTCATGTGTGTGCTATTGTGTGTGCATGAATGAGTTCAGATGCCTATGAATACAGAATCAAGAAGATATATTAAATTTCCTGAGGCTGGTGTTAGAAGAAGTTTGAGCCAGTGAGTGTGAGGACTGTCAGCTGAACCTAAGTCATACACAAGAGCAGCATGCACTCTTAACATTGGCGCCTTCTCCCTAGTGCAATATTGAGTTCTTAGGAATACAGAATCCCTCCAGATGGGTAGAATTAGAGCACTTGTGATTCAGCCTTTCTCTTTCCCTCCCCTTCTTCATTCCTTTTCTGCCATATGTATGCATATCCTCCTGCCTGTTTTACTAGGTAAAATACAAATTTCTATAGTTCTTGAAATGATTGACATATTACCAGAACTCCTGATGCATGGGGGTGCTTTTCCATAAATACTAATGGTTATTTAATGCCTAGTAATATTATAATGTTGTATATTGACTAGTGTGGACTTCTTGAAAACTTTATCTACTAGAAAGAATTTACTCAATATATATATAATTTTATAAATTAAATAAATGAGGTATGCAACAGTACTTAATCAAGTAAGTACATAGTACTGGAAGTTGGCTCTGAACATAAGAGGTCAAGTTCCAAAACCTGTTATGAACATCATATTCTTACTGTAAATTCTGTTTTATTTTCTCTGACAGTCAACAGTACTTGACACACACAGGAACCATTTACCAATAAAATTAACAAAAAAAAATCATTCTTCCTTCCCTAAAACTGTTTAGTACAAGTACCACCTGTAAACAGTTCTGTCTCCTTGGTACCTTATTATCTTCTTATTCACATTAAGAATTGAGACATGATGGCACGCCTGTCTCAAAATTGTTATCAAACATGTGAGATATCAATGTCCAGATAGTTTCCAAAAATGTTTTAAAGACAGTGATATAAAATATTCTGTGATGGAAATTATAAGCATGAAGAAATTTAAAGAGGTAATGATCAAAATTATATCAAGGGTTAGGAATACAATGATAATGAGAATTTTGCATATTTAAGACAAAAAGTTAATCCTTAGGAACACCAAATATAAAACAAAAAAAAATAAAATATGTTATTTATTTTGCTACCATGGAAACCTAAGCATATCCATAAATGCTGCATATTTGAATATAAAGGTTACTTACATTTAGGACAGTGGGATTTACAGAATCAGGAAGCTTCTACATTGATACAAATATATCCTCTTCTATCATTTGCTTACAACAGGACTCAGAAAAGTTTTTACGTGGAGAGCAACATAGTAAACACTTCCAGCTTTGTAGTCTTTTACAACAGAAAATAGACACAAATATAACAGTGATGAAGGACCACAGGCTCTGTCCAATAAAACTTCATTCATAAAAAATTAACAGTGGGCCAGATTTTGCTATAGAGTATAGTTTACTAGCTTAAGCAAATAAGTCAAATTCTAGCTTCATTCAAAGAATATGTGTGTTGAAAAAATAAACAGTATGATATATTGGTTTATGAGACCTATTTCTTAAAATTGATACACAAATTTACATGGCAAATAATACTGACCCTACATAATTATGAAAATATTATAATACCCTCATGAAGCAGAAACAACTTTAGATAGAATTTAGTCATTTCTGTCATCTTTCTTCCTCAGTTTATCAACCACTACCCTGTCATAATCTTCGTGCTGTGACCCTTCCTGACAAGGAAATATTGTTTGCCCTGAAACCTCAGAACCACAGACATATATAATTTTATAACACAACATCTCCTTTCAAATTGATACTACATTTTCATCAGAAATAGACATTGATGAATATTTGAATGTTGCTGTTCTTATGGGAACATCATTATACATCAAAAAGCAATATGAACTGATCATTATATCTATAATCATGTTTGAGACCATAAACACATATCACTAATGATCGATGATTTAAAATCATAAATATTGGAAATATCTAACATTGAGTTCAATTGTATAAGATTTCAGATAGATTTCATGTTTTATTGAGCACAATAAAAAGGAGGGGGGACACATAAAGCCATGTTTTGTGTAATGATCTGGTACTAATCAACATTATCTAGAGAGAAGAATTTAACAAATCATTTAACTTTTTAAAATACTTCTTCATTCCTAAAATACAGGTTTATATGTTAATATTTAAACTACAAGGCATGTTAATATCCTTACTTTTTAAAGTGAATAATAATAGTAAAATATTAGCTATTATGTATGTAAGAAAAAATCATGTATGAAAAGATTTTTGACGTTTACTTCGAGTGCTTAAGTTCATAAGACATATGGACACACAACACTTAATTTATTACTAAGGAAGTCACTTCAACTTTTAAAATTGTGTATTTTATAAATTATGCTTCAAGAAAACAACATGACTATTTTAAATAAAAGTATATTCATAATATATTTAAACACTTAAGATATATATTTATGTAGGACATGTTTTAAGCATAAATCCTCATTTAAAGTATATATTTTGGAACCTCTGACCACAAAATAGCTGTTACTAAAATTAAAATATATTGAATTTACACTTAATAATAAAAAAAATCTTTGATATATAATTAAAATATCATTTTGTTTTCTCACATTACTTGATATTTTAAAATAGATGCTAATTATACTGTTATGTTTAAAAACTCAACACATTTGTTTGGCAAGGCTTTGGGGAAAATAATCAAATGAATTCATTTCAATCTAAATCACTATGAAAGAGGTAGAAACAATTGTATGTCAGGGTGTTGCGTACTGGAGCACAGGGGGATACAGCACCAGCTCTGTGTGTGGAAAAACAGCAGGATTTTTCAGTAAAAATAAAGAAGACAGAGGGAAAACTTGTGATCACAAAGAGAAAAGCATATTGCTGATAAGACACAAGGGTTGGAGGCTTTCTTCAACTTCAAGCTGTGTCTCTCCCCACAAAAATCCCACACTAATTTACACAAGGTAATTTTAGCAGCACAGCTAGAGAGAACTGTGAAAAATGAAATTAGTTGTTCTTTTACAAGGGATGATCTATTGCAGACTCATGAAATGCCTCTCTCTTTTGAACTCAGTAGAAATAACTGACTCTTGAACTGACATATGAAATGATTTATTAAAGAAAACAGAATAGTCTTTTACAAATCATTTGGATACATTCTGTGCTTTTCCATACGATGTAATTTTTATGGAGTGCCTATACCTGGAAAAAGTAAAATAAAAGAGAACCTTTAACTGTTGGAGCTGAAAGCCAAGTTCTAATGAGAGATATACCAGCACTGATCCGCAGAGTGTTCTCCATCAATCATTTGGAATATAGAATTGAAAGAGGAGCAAAGATATCCCTCCATAATTGTTTACTACCTTGGCTTCTCAGTTTTGTTTTTGTTACTACATTTTAAAGGATAAAACACTCTACTTATCAAAGTCTAGGATTACTATAGCACAAAAAAGTTTAAAAAGGGACAAAGAAGTTGAACCAATCTAATTTGGTTGATGTACATTCCAATCTCTATTTTTATTGCTGCACATAGTCATTTTCTTCCAGATGCCAACTGTGATGGGTAGTGTCTCCCAGATGTGACTTTTTGTGAGTCAATTGATTTTATTTAGACTCATTCTATCCCAGACTGGAAAAACATGAACAGATTTCAATTAGGATGAATGGAAATTAAGAATATGCATTTTCCAGGACTGAATCAACCAAAATATTCTGTGTGTCCTGGCTTCTGTTTATTAGTTTCATTCAGGCAAACTGGTATTCATATTGCAATATCTATCTATCTATTTCTAATCTATAGCTATATCTATTTTGTATCTGTCTATATCTATATATCAATTATACATATACACACATATATTTATTAATAAATTCATATGGTTTAAAAAGTGAGTGAAGTTCTACTTCACTCTTGAAGTAGCAATTTTTTTTGAAGTAGCAATTTTTAAGTAATTGTTGTGGATATCACTCTGTATAAATAAAATGCCGATTGGCCAGTAGCCAGGCAGGAATTATAGGCGGGACAAACAGAGAAGAGAATTCTGGGAACAAAAAGGCTGAGTCAGGAGATGCTGCCAGCCACCAAGATGAGAAGTAGATGTTAAGATACCAGTAAGTCATGAGACACGAGGCAACTTAAAGATTAATAGAAATCAGTTGATTTAAGATATAAGAACAGTTAGCAAGAAGCCTGCCACAGCCATACAGTATATAAGAAATAGAAGTCTCTGTGTGTTTACTTGGTTGGGTCTGAGTGGCTGCGGAACTGGAGAATGAGAGAGATTTGTCCTGACCGTGGGCCAGGCAGGACCAGAAAAACTCCAGCTACATGTAATTTTTTGGAAATCTGAGTATCCTCTATTGTTGCAAACCAAATAATTAATACTTTAAATATACAACTCAAACAGCTAATAAAGGTAGTGCCTGATGCTCATAGTAGGAAATATTCTCCACTTTTACCATTACTAAATAATATTTATTATTATATTTATGCTTCTTAGTAAATAATGTAATAGTGTTCTTAGAATATACACTCATGGTCATCATTTGATTTAAAAAAAACATTATATTTAAGTCATGAAGTAGACATACAATCAATATTTCAAAATCCATTTGGTTTATTTTAATAGTCCCAAGGTTTTCTGTGATACTGAGTATCTGTAAGCTTCTTCTTGGTCTTTTACACCTCTGCTAGCTCATTTGTCAGTTTCTAACTCTGTGTATATTTTGAGTTTAATGTATTTGTCACATGCATATAATGTGTATATTTGGTTACTCATTCTAAGGCTTACTTAGGACATGTCTTAAGGCCACCTACTCAGTAATCATTATTTTGTGTACTTGTTAAATCTAAAATCACTTAAGACTGAAAATAACCTCTCATTACATAGCACTGTGCCTAAATTAACAATGTCTACACTTAAACTATTGTTAAAGAGCTATATCTCAAGACAAATGCTCCCGTCATAATGAAAAAAAAGAGAGAAAGAAATATCTAATTATCTACTGAAGGAATTATGGAAAATGAAATAGAGATTGTAGCATAAATTCAGGTCATTTTTATGTATATGGCTTTAAACTTGGCAGCATGAAAATTATAAATCAACCTCACATAAAAACCACATAGGAGTTCAAAGTGGAAAAGCTATAGATTTTATTCAATGATAAAAATGGTTTCCACTTCTGATTTATGAAACATTTTATTATAACTGCCTATTTAAGTGACTAATTTCTTATATATACTTTATCTCTATCTCAATATATTTTGAATTAATTAATTTATTAACTCCATTTATATCAGTTCTATTTTATTAAATGGATATGCAATGATAAAAGGATCTTAATTTCTAACAATTTCATGATTGCATATTATGTTTATAGTTTTGTATTCTTGTTCTTGAATACTTACCATGTTCTACTTGGGATGAAGGATATTAAGAACTGCACATAGCTTGCAACCACTATGATGTTCAGCATCTCCTTTATTAATGGTGGGTTTTCCTGTTATAAGTTAGGATTTAAATTCTTTAAGCAGTGATTATTTAAATTCTAAGAGAATGCTACTTAGAATTTATTACACCAAGAGTTAAAACAGTCTACAGAAATTAGTGAAAAGTTGAGGAATACCATGATTATATATGTAAAATTAATAGCACCCAAGGCAGGTATGGAGACATATTGAAACTTATGACTAAAAGTCAGGCTTAAGTCCAAAGACAAGGAGAAAAAAATGTGGCTTTTGATGGGTAAGCTCGATATTTTATTTTTATTTTATTATTGTTTCTGTTTAGATTTTTTTTGGGGGCCCAAACTTTTAATCCCAACACTCATAAGGCAGGTTGGTGGCTCCCTATAAGTTTAAGGGAGTCTGGTCTACCTATATAGTCACCCATGGCTGGAGTATATTGTCTCATTTAGATAATTAATTTAAAAAATTAAAGTCTCTTTAAAATCTCAGGAGTTTTTAAAATGTGGGTTCCGATAAAATCAAAATTAAGTTATATATATATAAATATATATATAATATGTATTATTATTATTATCATTATTATTGTTAATTTATTATTTGCTACTTTTATTTTTAAAATGAAAGGTATTGCCGGGCAGTAGTGGCACAAGCCTTTAGTCCCAGCACTTGGGAGGCAGAGCTGGGTGGATCTCTGTGAGGTCAAGGCCAGCCTGGTCTACATAGCTAGATCCAGGACAGGCACTAAAACTAGACAGAGAAACCCTGTCTCAAAAAACCCAATAATAATAATAATAATAATACCTATCTAGATAGCCTTTATTTTTGCAAAGAAATATATCAACGAAGTAATGGCCAAATCCTTGAGTAAAGTAATGCTAATTTATTTGTATCATTAATCTAGTTCATACTAAATATGTTGGATAAACAAGTAGTGACTAAAGATTATGTGTTTAAAAGTAACATTTACCAATTTACAAACCTTATTATAAGAGAAAGGAAATAAGGCACAATTACAATCAAATCAAAACAATATTCAACAATTTCAAAAACTCAAGGTGTAACATTGGAGACAAGATCTTCTGGCCTTCAAAGAGTGAGCAGTTCCATTTCTCCAACTCTGCCATCTGTAGTACATCCACCTTGTTTAGTAGGTTCAGGTCCTTCCATGGTCTTGGTGGGTCTACTATGCTACTGAGGTCTCTACTACATTACATTTGAACCTTCAATAATGTTCCCTTATATCTTTTGGGGGGAGACACTGAATGCCCAGCCTCAGCTGCTCTCTATAACCACTTAAAATTTTTATATCAATTAACAAAGGTAATTACTAAAGGTGTGGTAGGGTACATCTTTAGTCAAAGCACTCAGGAGGCAGAGTCAGGTGGATTTCTGTAATTTTAAAGCCATCCTGGTCTATATAAGGGCTTCTAGGACAACCAGCATCACAAAATAAGGACCTGTCCAAAAGAGAGAGAGAGAGAGAGAGAGAGAGAGAGAGAGAGAGAGAGAGAGAGAGAGAGAGAGAGAGAGAGAGATAAAATAGTGAATACCATATGGGAGACTTATAAAATAAAACTTAGTTCAGATTCCATCTTGAGATACTACTTTGGCCCCTTTCTGTGTATTAAACCTGAGGGTAGCAAGACCTACCTTGTGTGACCAATGTCTAGTTTAGCTTGCTTTTCCATTGATAAGATAAAACACTGACCAAAAGTAACTTGGACAGGAAAAAAATATTTTAAATTTCCAGTAACTATTTATCATTGAATGAAGTCAAGCCAGAAACTGAAGACAGGGTCCCTCTGTCCAGGTGTGCTGGCTAGTTCTTCTGTCAATTTGGTATAGTGTATGTTCTCTTTGGAAGAAGGACTCTTAGCAGAAAAAAAAATACTGTACATCCCTAAACTTGAGTTCCTTGGATGTATAATAAAATATAATTCCCATACCATTACAAACAAGCCTGTAAGCAATGCTCCTCCACAGCCTCTGCATCAGTTTCCTGTCTTGAGTTGCTGACCTCAGTTCCCTTTCTGCTGGGCTACATGCAGTAAGGCAAAGTAAATCCTTTTCTCCACATATTACTTTGTCTTGGTGTTTATCACAGCAATAGAAACCATAACAAAGATACCAAGAAACTATGTTTTTTGTCAAGAAGACAAAACTAAGCAATGCCCTGACTTTGGATTCACTGGGTTGCTGATAATGATCTTGAACTCCTGATGCTCTTGATTCTACCGCCTAAGTGCTGGAACTACAGGTATGTACCCCAATATGATTTTCCCTCTCTAACTCTCCTTTTTGTTCCTTCCCCAATTCCACTTTGAACTCTGCCATTCAGTGCTGCTCACGACTCAGTACTGCACACCACTCAGTAATGCTTACCAGTCAGTATTCTTCATGAGTTAGAACTACTTGCCAATACAGTTCACTATTCAGGACCTGCTCACCATCCAGTAGAATTCACCATGTATTACTGGCCACCTTTCTTTAATGCCCAATACTCAGTATTGCACACCACTCAGTAATGCCTCTCTGCCAGGATTACTCACCACCCAGTACAACTCACCAATCAAGTACTGCATACCATCCAGTGATACTATTCAGTATGCCTGCCTTTCCCTTTTAGTGCATTTTACAACTCATTACTTCCTGCCCTAGAAGAACCTCATCAGGATCCAACAAGTTCATTAGAGAACTCACTTTTATAAACTGGGTTTAACTGCTGTCCTATAATAAAACTATCTAACTGTGGTAGCTCACACCTGCAATCCAAATAATCCAAATGCCAATTAAACAAAGTTTTTGTGAGTGACAGTTTGGCCTAGAGAATGAGAGTGACCCATCTTAAAAAAAAATCTAATCACTACTTAGAGCTCCTGCTGTATTTTGTACATGGCAACACCTTGTCCCTTTGCTTTCCAGAATTCTCTAAGTCTTGTAACTTATGGGCACTGAAGCCAAAAGTTCCCTGAAGTTTGCCCACTTGGGGTTATCACAAAACAACACTCTACATAAACTAGCCATGTTTGTTCTTGTTTGTAATCTTAGCTTTCAGGAGCCAGAAGCAGGTGGACCAGGAATTTAAGACTAGACCTAGATACATAACAATTTTGAGGAAGCTCTAGGCTACATTAGACAACAACTCAAAAAGAAAAGAAAAAATGTCATTGTTCAGTATGTTGGCTTCAGTGAATCAGAATCCTGGTATACATGTGTGCACTCATTGGCAGTTCACCAGGCAACGCCTCATCCGTTTACTAGAAATCAATATGATAGTGACTGAGACATTTATATTTATCATCACACTCTTACCCTGCCTGGAGAACCTGAAGTATAAAATCTTAGGAGTTCTCACTGTCTGCAGCTGCTAATGGAGCCTTGGAGGCTGTCTTTAGCATGGGTCCTGCCTGTTGCACAAGTCTCAAGAGTGAGAACCCTCGTACTACTAGACACGGTTTGGTGTCCGTCTTTCTTTTCCAATAAGTGCAGCTTGAAGAGAACAGAAACATCTGGAGCCAGTCTTGCTTTGCCATATACTCCTGCAGCAATTCTGTCCTCTACTATGGGCTTCAGACTGAATTTACAGGTTGCCAGCTGGGCCCAAGTGGGCCCTGATTTATGCCAACCAGGATTATCTGCACCCCCCCCCCCCCCCGCTCCGCCGGCAAAAAAAAAAAAAAAGTAAGTCAGGTCTCTTAATCCTACTGCATCACCAGAATCAGTAGCCAACTCTGCTTATCCTTTGCCCCTGAGGAGAGTTTGGGGATAAGAGATGGTTACAGCTACTGCTAACATCATGGTCACAAAGACATCACATACTAGGGAATAGTGTTCCTGTAACCAGAGTCAGAAATTTGGGGGAAATCCTGATTTGACCTTCAGGCATCAGAAGCAAAGCAAGGAAGGGAATAGAATGTATTTCCCAGGAAAATCTGTGCTGTGTGTGCTACGCAACACTACAACTTAGACTCATCTTCAGCCCACACTTGAACCATTTTAACATGTGGAGGGACACAAGCCCACCTGTCTGGCTCTGGCAGGCCTTGCCTTTCTCCCTCCTTCCTTCTGCCTTCCTAAAAACTATTAGATCGCATTACTAAAGCTAGCCAGCAAGGTTTATTCCCTTATGTGGCCACTTCCTGCTTTGAGACTGCCTACCAAAGTCTACCTATCAAAGTATTGAAGTCCAGCAATCAGAAGCCCCCTTTGGCTCACCTAATTAACATGCTCAACTAAAATTAAACATCTCATGCTCACACGTGGTTTCTCTCTTTACCTTTATAAATTGTTATTTGCCTATGTGCCATGTCTGTCTTCTCTCTATCCAGAGGCAGACTTTTGTCTCTGGTACGAATACTCCTGCCCCCTTTCCCTTGTCTCTGTCTCGTCTCTTGTTCTCTGTCTCCACTAACACTGCGTCCTTGCCCATTATAACATGGACATTCGCCTTTTCTCCTCTTAAAAATTATGCCTACAAGTGTCCTTGTGATATGATTGAAAATACTTTGAATATATGCTCAAAAGTGGTATAGCTGGATCTTGAGGTCAGTTGATTACCAGTTTTTGAGACACTGTCATATTGATTTCAAAAGTGGTTGTATAAGTTTGTACTCCCACCAGCAATGGAGGATTGCTCTTGCTCCACATCCTCTCCAGCATTAGCTGTTATTTGTGTTTTTTATTTTAGCCATTCTGAAAGATAGAAGATGGAATCTTAGAATCATTTTGATTTGCATTTCCCTGATGGCTATGAATGATGAACATTTCTTTAAGTGTTTCTCTGCCATTTGAAATTCTTCTGTTGAAAATTGTCTGTTTAGGTCTTTACCCAACTTTGAAATTGGATTATTTGGTATTTTGATATCCAGTTTCTTGAGATATTTTTATATTTTGGAGATCAGCCCTCTCTCAGGTGTGGGTTTGGTGAATATCTTTTTACATTTTGCAAGATGCCATTTTGTCCTATTGACAGTGTCCTTTGTCTTACAGAAGCATTTGAGTTTAATGAGGTCTCATTAATTAATTGCCCATCTTAGCATTTGTGCTACTGGTGCTCTATTCAGGAAGTTGACTCCTGTGTCAGTGAATTCAAGGCCATTTCGTACTTATTCTTCCATCAGGTTCAGTGTAACTGGATTTATGTAAGGTCTTTGATTCACTTGGACTTGAGTTTTGTCCAAGGTGATAGATATGGATCTAATTGCAATCTTCTACACACTGACATCCAGTTATGTCAGCACCGTTTGCTGAAGATGATTTCCTTTTTCCACTGTATAATCTTGGCTTCTGTGTCAAAAATCAGGTGTGCATAGATATGTGAATGTATGTCTGAATCTGTGACTCAATTCCATTGATCTACCTGTCTGTTTTAATGCCAATAACATGCTATTTTTATTACTATAATAACTCTATAGTAGTGTTTGAGATAAGGGTTGGTGATACATATGGAATTTCTTTTATTTTACAGTATTGTTTTAGTTATACTTATTTTTTTTCCATATTAAGTTCATGGTTTGTAAAGAATTGTCGTGGAATTTTGATGGAAATTGCATTGAATCAATAGACTGCTTTTGGTAAGATGGCCACTTTTACTATGTATTCTACTGATCCATGAGTGTAGCATAGATTCTAGTTGGTCTTAATAATAAAGACCCAGATCAGATATCATGATGAAAGCTGAAAGGTCAGAGAAGCAGAGTAGCCTGCCACTAGAGAGACTTCTTACCTCTACCTAATTCTCAGTCTGAATTAGGACTCCTAAAATAGGAGCTCCTGTCTTCTCCTAAATAGTAGCTCCTGTCTCCTCCACCTTATATTCTACTCTCTGCCCATCCATATCACTTCCTGTCTCCAACTCCCTAGTGCTGGGATTAAAGGCATGAGAGTGCTAGGATCAAAGGTCTGTGCCACCATAGCCTGGCCTATATGGCTAACTAGTGGCTTAGCTCCATACTCTGAATTCTGATCTTCAGGTAAGCTTTATTTATTAGATCATACACAAAATATCACCACACATAAGCATGGGAGGTCTTTCCATCTTCTAGTGTCTTCTCCAATTTCTCTCTTCGAAGATTTAAAGTTCTTGTCATGCAGGTCTTGCACTTGCTTGATTTTAGTCACACCAAGATATTTTATATTGTTTGTAGCTATTGTGATGGGTGTTGCTTCCTTGGTTTCATTCTCAGCCTGTTTATCATTTGTACACAAGAGGGCTACTGATTTTTGTGAGTTAATCCTGTATCCAGTGACTTCTTTAATGGTATTTATTAGATCTAGGTGTTCCCTAGTACAATTTTTCAGGTCATTTATGTATATTATCATCTCATTTGCAAAAAGAAATTATTTGATTTATTCTTTTTCAATTTGTATCTCTTTGATCTACTTTTGTTGTCTTATGGCTCTAGTTAGATTTTTGAGTACTATATTGAATAGATATGTAGAAGTGAGATAGCATTATTTGTTCCTGATTTTAGTGGAATTGCTTTGAGTTTCTCTCCATTAATTTGTTGTTGGCATTTGGCTTGCTTTGTATTGTCTTTATTATTTTTAGGTATATCCCTTGTATCCCTGATCTTGGGAAGACTTTATCATGAAGGAGTGTTGGATTTTGTTAAAGGCTTTTTAAGCATCTAATGAGAGATTATCAGGTGTTTTTTTTTTTCTTTCATTTTGTTTATATGTTGGATTACATTGACAGATTTCCATTTGTTGACCTATCCTTGCATCTCTGGGATGAAGCCCACTTTATCATGGGGGATGATCTTTTTGATCTGTTCTTGGTTTTGGTTTGCCAGTTTTTTATTGGGTAATTTTGTATCAATGTTCATGAGGAAAATTGCTCTGTAATTTTTTTTTTTTAATTTTTGAGGCATTTTGTAGTTTGGGTATCAGGGTAACTATGACCTCATTAAAAAATTTGGCAATGTTTCTTCTGTTATTATTTTGTGGAATAATTGGAAACGTACTGGTATCAGCTCTTCTTTGAAAGTCTGGAAGAAAGACACTTACTCAATTACATTCATATCAGCTTTATTCATAATGGCTAGAATCTTTAAACAACATACATGCCTCTCAACCAAAATATGGTTAGAAGAAATGTGCAACATTTACCCAATTGAATATTACTCAGCTATTAAAAACAATGACATCAGGAAATTTGAAGGCAAATGGATGGAACTTGGAACAATAATCCTGGGTGAGGTATTTCAGACCCACAAAAACAAATATTGCATGTACTTACCCATAAATGAATATTAGCTAGATAATAAAGTAAAGGATAACCAGGATACAATTCACAGGTCCAGAGAAGGTAGGTAAAATGAATGTGCTAAGGCATGGGGTGTGGTGATACATTATGTACCTCAATATAGCTTGCCTGAGGATCAGAGGAGAGAGCCAGCTACTAAAATAGACATAGAGTTCAGGCAGTGATGGCATGTACCTTTAGTCCTAGAATCTTGGGTTTTATTTGACTCTTTAAAACTTTTCTTAAGGTATGAATTTTATATCAAAATTTATAAGATATATATATATATATATATATATATATATATATATATATTAAACTTTTGTCATGCTGTTAATGGTCATATAAAGTACTAACTAATTCTAGAAAGAATGCTTCATCTAGCTTCCTGTATGCTTCATCTAGCTTCCTGTACATGATTTTGGGTTTGAATCTCCATCAGTTTTCTGCAGGGAACCATGACCACACCTAACAGTGACTTTGAAGTCTCCAAAAAGATGATGGGGCCCCATAATGACGATTCCATCAGGACGATGATAATACCACTAAGAGGACAAGCATCACCCAAAGATCAGTTTTGGACTACAAACTGCTCAGGACAATTTCAAGATGACTAGCTGAGATGATTCAGCCTTACAGATTACTGAGCAAGGACTTGAGACAAGCCCCGCACTTTCCCGTTATGCAGAGACTGGACAAATGATACAGTTACCTCTCCCAGGATTTGATAATTAACCCAATTTTTTTTTCTTTTCAGGATCCCATAAAGATGCCTGTGTCTTAGACAGCACAAAGTAATTTTAAGAGCACAATGCCCACATTCCCAAGAGATGGAATGGGTGGTTTTTGGTCTTTCAATGGGTTATGGACAATTGTCATTGTTTAGGATGGTTGGTTACAAGTTGTTAATTGTTAATAGTCAAGAAAAAATTTAAACAAAGAAAATTAGAATTTGGGTTCTTGAAAAAGAAAAGAAAAGAAAAAGAATACAGATAAGAGTTAGATTATTGAATCTACTCTGAAAAAAGATATAGAAATGATAGGATATAAGGTAGATTATTTAATCTACTCTGAAAAAAAGCAAGAATATAGGTACGATAAGATTAAAAATGTAGATTATTGAATCTACTTTTAAAAAGCAACTGCTAGTTTTAAATATTTTACATTGGATTGGATTTTTATATATTGTATACCAATTATGTATATTGATATAAATTTGAGGTTGGTTTTGTTAGAAAATACTGTACATATAATTCAAATCTTGTTCAAGTTATTATACCTATACAGCTCATTTAACAGTGTGATGCAATTTCTAGTCCTTGAAAGTTATTATTATCAAATAATTAGGATATAAGAATGCAAGCTAATAGTCATTGCAATAAAAAAAACTTATGGTCATGTTGGGTATGTTTTCAAGGTTAAACAGAAATATATTTCAGATAGACAGGTCATCTTCAAGGACTTCAGAGATCTACAGAACATGTCATTTAAGATATTTTAATAACAGTTCTTTTTTTCTTTTTTATGACTACGAGACATGTCTGCTCCTGGCAGTACCAATCTATTTCAGAGAGACGATGGGCACTGAAGAAACTCCATATGGAGTTTACTTCCTTCGTGGCAAAAGTTAGCCACTGGGCAAGAAAGTGCCCTTACATTGACTGCTGACAGAATACTGTCCAAAATGGACAAGCAGGACACAAAACAAAGAACTGCAATACCTTGCCAAACAAAGTAGGATAGCCCTTCAGAAAATCCTGCCTCATAGAAAAGTCTGTCAGGAAGGCCGAAGATGGATGCCTTAATGCTACAGAGGAACCTTGGATAACTTTCCACACAGCCAAATGTTTCTGTCATTTCTCACATTATTTTTTGCAAGTTGCTGATTTGCACTTCCAGCTTACTCAGTTAATATTATTTCCTTCTCGTGTCTTGGAGGGAGTTGCAGATTAGATAATTATAATTATAGATTTTTTGTTTACAAATTCAGAAAAGAAACTGACTAAATGGGTGTATGGTATATAAGTTTGAAAGACATCAAAAGATAGGTTTGGGTTGGTAGTGTAAATTAGGATAGAAATTGAATTAGATACAATCCTTCGGATTCATAAATATAGAAAAGACAATGGAGCATTTTCTCTGAATCTTATGTCAAATGTTAATGGACTGGCCATTACAAATGTAATTCTTGAATATATATAATATATTGTATATACTTATTCACTTATTGTGTATAGTTTTTCTTATATTATCTATAACCTTCTTTTATTATTTTAGACAAAAAAGGGGAAGTGCAGTGATATATTGTGTACCCCAATAAAGATTGCTTGGGGATCAGAGGAGAGAGCCAGCTACTAAATTAGACATAGAGGTCAGGCAGTGATGGCATACACATTTAATACTATAATTTGAAAGGCAGAGATCTGTCTGGATCTTTGTGAGTTTAAGGCCTCAATGGGCTACTTAAAAAAAAAAAAAAAAAAAACAGATCCAGGTAGTCTCCACATGTCTTTAATCCCAGGAGTTAATGTAGCAGAAAACAGAAAGGTGTATAAGGTGTGAGGAAACAGGAATGCTCTCTCTTCCACATGAAGATTTCACAGAGGTAAGCTAGTGGCTGCCTGTTCTTCTTCTCTGATATTTCAGCTTTCACTCCAATATCTAGCTCTGAGATTTTTATTATAAGACCTTTTACGATTCATGTTACAGTGGGGAACATGGATCTCCCTGGGAAGAGGAAATAGAAGAGGTTTTCTGGCTGTGCTGGGGCAAGTTGGGGATGGGAACTTGAGGGATCAGGTTGTGAAGTGAATGGAGGGGGAGAGCACAGAAATAGATGACTGGAAATGGGGAGCATTTTAGGGTCAGGTAGAAACCTCATTCAAGGGAAACTCCCAAGAACCTAGCAAGATGACGCCAGCTAAATAATCTAGCAATAGTGGACATGTAGCCTAAGCTGGCCATCTCCTATGATCATGTTGGTGAACATCCCAATTGTCATCAGAGAGCCTTCATCTAGTAACTGATGGAAAGAGATGACCCAGAGCCAAATTTCAGCTGAGTTCAGAAAATTCTTCTTGCAGAGAGTGAGGGAGGATTATAAAAGCTAGAAGAGGCAAGGACATAAAAGAAAATTCACAAAAATTACTATCCTGGCCCGCAGGAATTCACAAAGTCTGAAAAACAACAACAACAAAACCCAACAACCAGGGATCCTACATGAGACTGACTTAAGCCCTCTCTCTCTACATATAGGTAACAGTTGTGTAGATTGGTCTATTTGTGGGACTCCTAATATGGAGAGCAGAGCCTGCCCCTAGTGCCTTGGCTGGCTCTTGGCAACTAGTTCCTCATACTGGATTGCTGGGTAAACTGAAGTAGGGATGTAAAATAAATAAATAAAATTAATAAATAATAAATAAAATTGGATCCACAAGGTCATTTGCTGTTGTTTATCTGCTAGGGTCAGAAAACAGCCACTTTATCATTTCTGTCCTGCTTAATAAAGGATCTTTCTGTGAAAACAGGTGTTAGGGTGTGGTTTGTGGCTAATCTAGGGTTTGTGAGAGAACTCCAGCTGTGCGGGAGTCCCCTTCAGCATGCATGAGCAAGTGAACTGAGAACAGACAACAGTTCATCTGTTCTTGATTTCCAGACTATTAACACTGGAAACAGCTAAAGCAATAAAGGAGAGGTACGTCTGCCCTGACCTGTAATTCTAGCACTCAGCAGTCCCAGGCAGCAGCAGAGCTGAGAGTCAAGGTTTAGCTTCACAGTGAAACCCTGTCTCAAAATAAACTAACAAGTAGGTAAATAACTAAATAAAATAAACAAGCAATAAAAAGAATGACAGAGAGGACGATTTTAACACTGATTTAGTTGAAAAGTAATGAAGGAAGAATAGACTTGGAAGGAATGGTATCAACATCTTGTTTGGCTCAGCTCTCAACTGCCACTCATTCTCACCACCTGTGAAGCCGTAGGATTCTGCATTCACTTCAGTCTACTGGAAAGGTAGTCTGTGAATATGAACACACGTATATAAAAGGTGGTTTGATACTGTTCCACTTTAACTGAACAACTGGAGAAGAGACCCCACCCCTCTGGGCTTTTTTTTTTATTTCTAATTACATGGACTTTGGATCAGGTTTTAGTATCAAATATAGATTCCCTCCCCCTTAATTTGAGTATATCAGTTAACCTCTAAATGTCACAGTAGGTATTAATGTCTGTATGTATAGGAATGTCTGTATTTATACTTCTCTAATAAGACAAATTTCTATGTCTGAAGTTTTTCACATTACTAAAAATAGCAGTGTTTATTTATTTCTTATTTATTGATGAAATGGTAAATAATTAAAATCATTAGAATATCCAGGCAGTGATGGCACATGCCTTTAATCCCAGTACTCGGGGAACAGAGGCAGGCAGATCTTTGTGAGTTCAAGGCCAGCCTGGTCTACAAAGCGAGTTCCAGGGCATGCTCCAAAGCTACACAGAGAAACCCCATCTGAAAAAAGACAAGGAAACAAAAATCATGAGAATAATTCTTGGTTTGGTTATTATGTTTGTGCTCTGATATGAGATACAGGTTTTAATTCCTATGACAAGAAGATAAATATAACTTTCAAACAGTGAAATTAACCATCCTGTTTTATGTTTAGAACAGTAGACATTATAATTTAACAATAATCAAAATATTTAACAAAGTAGAAGCTCCATTTGTATAATAATGCTTTGTTACTACCAAAGCATGCATTTCAAGTGATAATTTGAGCAAATTGTCTACTTACTTTTCCTTTCGTTTTGATGATCTATGCTAACAAAAGAGACTCAATGTAAAAGAAAGGATCTTATTTTCACTCACTGTTTGAGAGTAAAGTTCATCGTGTTTGGGAAGTCATTGTAGCAGGAACCTGTGGCAGCTAGTCACACTGAACCTGCAGTGACGAGGAAGATAGAAATGAAGTGATCATGGTCAGTTTGCTTTCTAATTTTTATGGATTCCAAGACAGAAGCCCAAGGAACAGCAGCACTCGGTGTGGGGAGGTTCTGTACACCACAAGTAACCTAGTCAAGATATGCCTCACAAAATGACCAGAAGCTCATCTCTTTTCATGCTGTTAAGTTGATGATATTAACCACTAAACAAGTTATTCATCAATTGTAGCTATAGTGTTCAAGTTAAATGAAAATTCACCCTTTATACACAAATTCAAGAAATAAATATTAATCAGAGCATTTCTTTTATATAAGTCAATTTTTTACCAACCACTACAAATTAATTAAATAAAAATAATATGCAGAGATAAGCTGATTTCCATCTAAGAAAACAAATCTTCATTATCTACAAAAAAAGAGCTGTGATTTGCTAATTTTTATTAAACACCTTCTAGAAAAACATGCAACCAAATACTCTGCAAAATACTCTGAGGGAGGAATGGTTTATCTTGGCTTCTTGTTGGAAGCTAGAATTCACCATGTTAGGCAGTCATGGAAATAGGAGTGGCAGGTAGCTGGTCACATGACATCCACAGTTTAAGAAGCAAAGAGAGGACCCAAAATGAGGATGAACTATGAAATATTGAGGACTGTCCCTGAGAAAGGTATTTTTCCCATAATGGTTCCACCCACTAAAAAGTCCAGTCTTTAACAGTTCTATCAGGTGTGGTCCATGTATTAGAATACAGAAAACTTTGAGGGATGTTTCACATTAAAACTATACAATATATCTAGACAACATTATATTGTATGTAGTCTGGTTAAAATTTATTTAATGTGAAATCAATAATTATAGCTTAAACACATTAATACATTAGAAATAGCTGCCTATTCTTTACTGAGTTTCCCATAAATTAGAGGGCCGATTCTAAACCTTGTTGTGAACTGTCTCGGTAGCTAACTGTGATGAACAAAATGTGAAATGATATATGAAAAATTTTATACCTAAGTCTTCAGAGATTCCATTTTCACCCATTGAAATATGAGGCTGGCAGCCTTTGAAAAAGTACAGTACGAAAGATCATATGGAGAATAAGCCCCAGCTATCCTTTATAGCTGAGGTCTCTGAATGTGAGTGAATCCATCTCCCATATCAAGCTCCAGTCAGGCAGCAAATTGACCATTGATACAGTAAATGACTGAGGCAAAATTACTTAGGACCATGAATCCAATCCAAAAAATGATGAAAGATAATCAATGATCATTTATTTAGGACCTTAAGTTTTGCGATTTTATAAATTATGAATTATTATTTTATGTATAGGTGTCCTCACATGCCCATAAAATTCTTAATGAATTTGCAACATTTATAACAGTTTTGAGATATAACATGCAAGAAAATTTTATCGATTGAAATTAAGCATTATGCTATGAATTTTTAAGTGAGAAAAATACTCCACAATATGATATTTTGTCCACCAAACAAACAAAAATACACCATATATATATATATATATATATATATATATATATATATATATTTCATTAATTTATCAAAGAATGTTTTAGTGTAACTAATAAAAATTAAAAGCACAACATCAATAGGATTAATGTGAGTGCAAAATACCCTTATAATTTCTCAGAAAATTTAATGTATTTAAAAATGGAACACAAGACTAAAACATACTATGGTTCCTTAACCTAAATACAGGAAGTATGAGAAAGTTTAAGTAAACAGCATGTGATCAATGCCAGTAGTGATGAAATAATGAATACCTTTAGATTTTCTGTGCTTATTTTTTTAGAAACTTATTTCTGAAATATTCTTCTTTTCCAATATGTTTTCTTGGTATTTTTTAATATACTTTCCTCCCATTTACTCTAGGACACTGTGAATACTAGGGAGCATGTCATTACAATAAAATCAATATACATAAATTTAGGTATGTTAAACAGGCCAGATATTTAGTAGCTTTTATAGATTTTTTTGGTGTTTTTAGGAATTGCTTTCCACATTCATTTAGTAATTAAGTCAAAATTCACCCTATTAATATTAATGAGTCTCTCTATTTTGTTTGTCTATACAGCAAAAAACAAACTGAATATATTTGTTACTCTTCAATGGAAGGAAACTTTGACAGACTATACTTCGTTTAACATATAAAAAATTAATAATTAAAATAATTGATTTCTTATTACAGTATATTAAACCCGTGTGTGTGTGCATTTATACATGTGTGGTTGTGCATCTCTGTGTCTGTATTACTTGAAAAGCAAAATTAGAAATGAGAGTTGTGTGTTCTAGAGCAGGGCAGGGAGAGGCTTGCACTCACTGTGCCTTTTTTCAGAAATGGTGGAAGTGATCATTCCAAACGCAAATACTTTCTGTGTTATGCTAACTACTTATGCACAGTCTATTTCTTTAAACAAAAGCTTGCGATACTCACATTCTGTGACTTCATTCATCAATGCTTCAAATCTTCAGAATCTATTTAAAAGTAGTTTCCATAAGCACCAAATAACCTAAATAATGGCAAGCTTGCACTAAGGGAAGAGATAATGGAGAACTGTACATCTGAAGCCATAAAACACAGTGATAAAGAGGAAGTTGACTTTTGAACTTGCAAGCATTCAGAAGAGATCTTGTCAAGTCCAAAGTTAGTGATCCAAATAGTGGCATAATGTTTAGAAAATAATAAACAAATAAAAAATAAATGAATAAATGAATGAATAAATAAATAAATTCTGCCTCTCACCTTTGTGGGAGCCCGTTTTCCGGTTTCCTAATGGCTTTACCCAGCAGGTCTGCGTAGAGAGGATGATTGGACCACCGACCTGAGTGCAGGTGTTTTGTAACTAGCAAGGGGAAGGTCTTTTGCTCCACCCGTTGGCATTATTATAAATAGACCTTTGGAATAAAGTTCTGGGCCAATGGATAAGGATGCAGGGCCACCGAGTCTAACCTGTGTGTTCTCTCTGTTTCTCCTCCCTCTATTTCTAAGCCTCTTATCTCTCATTCTTTAAGATTCCCTGGGGTAAATAAGTGTGGAGGCTGCCCCCCCCCAGACACCCCTTTTCACATTTAAAAATCTCACCTTCTCCTACTAGTCAAAAGGTTCTACAGCAACTTTTTCAAGACAATATAAGAACTTTAAGCTCTCATTTGCTGGGTAGCAAGCATTGTAGGGCATAAAACGGAGAGTAGAGAGTTAGAGTAGCACAAAGAGTTTATAAGTGTACAAAATGAGAGATAGAGAAAGAAAAGGAGTTCGTTTGACTGCTTGGGAAGGTGGGTAATATCTGGGAGAAGTCTGGAGACGGATAACCAAAATCATAAATTATGGTATGAAGCAAAGCTATTTGCAATAATAGTTAAATTAAAACTAACAAAGAAAAAAAATACATGTTGTTACTTTCCATTTCAGTAAAAATGCAAGAGTGGGTCACTATTATCCTACAGTGATTGCAGCTTACTAATATTCTTGAAGAAATCATACTTTACAAAGGTAAAAATGCAAGAACTATTGTCATACATAAATTTAATATCAGTTAAAAAGAAGCCACCTGGCTCAATAAATATTATACAAAACGGCCTGCTTTGCATTTTAATTATTGTAGGGAGCTACCAGTAGTTATCTGGCAGTGTCTCATCAAATCCTAGAATTATCACTCTCTTCTAGAGTTCCAGTAAGTTGTACGCTTGAGTTTTGTATTTTTACTTTTGTTCACTTCCTCAGAACTGTATAGATAATATGACTGTATAGATAATACAACAGCTGCACAAATGTTCCCTTTAAAAGGCTCACAAAGGGAAATATATAGAGAGAGTACTCATCCAGACCCAGAAACTCCATATCAAATTGTAATGTGAGTACAAATTTGTGGCAGAAACATCTATGTTATGAAAATCTGTCTCCTGTAGCTTTCATAGAATGTCTTGATATGTCACATATCAGAGAAAATAAGTGGGAAAGTGAGATGAAGTGACTTCCTTTTATACAATGTACCACTCGGATGGTAAAAAGGATCTATGTTAGAGGTACTCCAAAATACTTTCAGCACTCAACTACAAAATTGTGAAAATTACCTAAGATCTGACAAAATTTATACCTACTTGAGATTCAGGAAGTTCACCATGAAAGATTTTTAAGCAGAAGACCTGAAAGTTTTGATAACAGAAAACCATCAGGAATCAAGACTTTCTTCTTTCTGAACTGACACATACAAATGTAGACTTGGTGTAATTGTGTTAGAGAAAAGAGGTAGCCCATTAAAACAAAAATAATATACCAATGAGAGGCATTTTATTACTTCCACGGAAAACTGCAGGCTTCTGCATTGACTCTGTCTGTTAAGGTACAGTTGATTACATATGGGAAACAATTTCAATAAGACTTCCATGTTTCTCAGTCAGTGCAAATGTGATGAGGAAGCATTTAAGATATCCCTAAGTGATATCTGCTATATTTTGAAAGTTTCATGGTAGAATTAGTACATGGAAATACCAGCATAGAGTTTTCATCATATTTCATGATAAGGCACTGCACTGCAGGATACATGATTCCCTCTACTTTTCAACCACATCACAGCAAGACAGAAACTCTCCAAATCATGCTGAGGCAAGAGGGCAGGTGGCTCTGTGCCATCTCAGCAGAAGTGCTGCTAGAGACTCTTTAAGAAAGAATTCTAATCAGTTGGATTATTTGTTCTGCATATTTGATTTCCTTGGGACCATGATTGGAGCACTGTTGAGCAATTTTAAACAGCAGAATTGGCTACTGCTGTTAGAGGGCCTTGTATGAATTTCTCCTTCCACTTTTACATGCCAATGAAATACCCCAACACACACTAATGCTTAATAAAGTCTGTTAAATTCAGGAATTCAAAGTAAGAACTTATGTTTTCTATTTGGTGAGCTATTATTACTACATGGGGGAGATCTCCGTAAGCAATAACATTAATCCCATAATACTTAAATAACATCTTCTCTGGTGCCAGAAATATAATTATTCTTTCATAAGCTGCACACTCAAATATTAAAATTTCAGCAGTATTTTGCTTTATTTTATAGTGCAGTTTCCTCGGATATTTTTCACATTTGTGATGCTGTGACCTTTCTCTTCAATTTTTTGAATGTGGTATGCAATTCTTCATACAATATTAACAGTTCATGTGTCATAGAAGATAACCTTTAATCACCAGGTGCTAGAGTTTTATGTCATTAGTTATTTGATATTTTCGTGCTTCTATAATAAAATTATTCAATACTTTTGATCCTATGTTACTAATGAGAAAAAATATTGCATGGACTAACAAATTTCTTCACTTTTTACATATGAAAGTTTGTGTTCAAGAATTAGAGAGAGACAGAGACAGAGACAGAGACAGAGAGAGAGACAGAGAGAGAAGTAAATTTGAATATGATTCCCAGGAGCAACACAAAGGGGATAAGAACAAAACCGCATAAGACTTATGAAATGAACACATAAGGGAAAGACCACAAGTGGAAAGAAAGCATGAAAGCAAATAAAATCATATTTTCAATGTTGTGTGGTAAAAAACATTATATCACACACACACACATATATATATATATATATATATATATATATATATATATATATATATATATATATATAACAATGAAAAAAGACAGGAATAAAGAGTTTTAATGAAATGGTTCCTACATCAGTGGAATTAAACAAGAATAAATCTGAACCTTGCTCAATTAATATGTACTGTCATAACAAACATTACAAAAATCATGAACAGTAAAATAAACTTGTTAGAGGCAAATTTTAACATAATTAAATCCTTAGAGTTATTTTCAGATAAAGGAAGTAAAGCGCCGATAGTGAAGCAGAGAAACAGAGAACATGAGTCTTACATGTTGAAAAATAAACTGTTAAAAATTATCCAAGTCTAGTGTTTTTGCTTTACATCTAGTATCCACTTATGAGTGAGTACATATTATGTTTGTCCTTTTGAGTCTGGGTTACCTCACTTAAGAAGAGACTACAACCCACAGCTCCAGAGAAGCTAGCAAACAAGGAGGACCCTAAGAGGGACACATGGACTGCTCTGGGAAGGGGAAATAGATGAGATCTCCATGAGTAAACTGGGGATGAGGGGGACAGTGAAGGGTAGGGGATGGGAGATGAGAAATTAAAGGAATGGGATGATTGAGCTGGAACAGGGATGGAGTGGGATGACCGGGATACCATGATAGAGGGAGACATCATGGGGATAGGCAGAAACTGGGTGCTAAGGAAATTCCCAGGAATCCACAAAGAAGACCCCAGCTTAGACTACTAGCAATAGTGCAGAGAGAGTGACTGAGTTAGCTTACTCCAGTAATCAGATTGGTGAATACCCTAATTGTAATCATAGAGACTTCATCTAGTAAGCAATGGAAGCAGAAGTAGAAGCAGAAATACTAAGTCAAGCACCAGGCCAAGCTCCAGTTGTCCAGCTGATAAGCAAAGAGGAATTCTATGGCCAAGGGGAATCGAAATTATGATGAGGAAACCTACAGAGACACCAATCCAAATAGTGGGAACTCATGAACTTTAGACCAACAGCTGTGGAGCCTCCATGGTACTGGACGAGGCCCTTAGCATAAGTGAGATACTTGTGTAGCTTGGTCTGTTTAAGGGACTCCCCTGACTTTCAGATCAGGATCTATCCCTAGTGCATGAGCTGGCTTTTTGGAGCCCACTACCTATGATGGGACACCTTGCACAGCCTTGATGCAGGTGGAGGGGCTTGAAACTGCCTCAACTGAAGTACCAGTCTCTGCTGACTCCCTATGGGAGGCTTTACCTTGTTGGAGGAGGGAATAGGGGGTAGGTTGGGGAGAAAGTTTGCGGGGGGATGGGAGAAGGGAAGAGAGGGGATCTGTATGTAAAATAAATAAAAAAATTCCTTAATGAAAAATTCAAAAACAAATGAATCAAGATATACTGATAATCACACTGTATGTTATTAGTTTAGGTATTCTATTGAAATGTAGAGAGGTTCTCAAAATTGAATAAAACAAAAACAACACAAATACATGTTCCAACTATATATCTGTAGCATATACAGTTTAAGTACTACCCATAAACAGAATGAAGTTCAATTAAAAAAAAGATATATCATGTAAAAGAAAGCAGAAAAATTAGAGTGATAATATTTATTCCATAGAAATAAATGCTAAATGTAACTACAAACATGAATTACCTCAAGCTATGAAATTAGAAGGGAAGCTTTCATATAATTCTGTAATTGTTCAAATCTAAAATGAAGGTATAATGATTATAAACACATGTAACACAAATCTTAAATTGTCTTATTTATTTAAAAAAAAAACTGGGAACCAGCTACTGGGGTGAATTCTGAAAGATCAGAAAAGTAGCACAGGCCAGAGTCAACCTCACCTTGCTGACTTCTCAGTCGATCCTGTTTCCTCAAACTGGAAGCCTCTGTATCCTCAGCCAAATGGATCTCAGCTGAACTGCTGCTAAAAAGCTAAAAGCTTAAAAGCCTCTAGTTCCTGGTCCTCCCACTTTATATACCTTTTTGCTTCCTGCCATCACTTCCTGGGATTAAAGGCGTGTGTCACCATGCCTGGTTGTTTCCATTGTGGCCTTGAACTCACAGAGATCCGATGGATCTCTGCCTCCCAAGTGATAGGATTAAAGGTGTGTATGTGCCACCATTTTCTCTTCTCTATGTCTATCTAGTGGCTGTTCTGTTCTCTGACCCCAGGTAAGTTTATTAAGGTGCACAATACATTGGGGAACACAATATCACCACAAACATAAAGTGTAAAAGAAAATATATAAGAGAAACTGACAAAAATTAAAGAAAAATAAACAATTCAAAATTAGTAACTGGAGAGAAGACTCCAGCAACACCTCCATTCCAAGCAGGAGCCAGAGGAGTCAGGCAGTTGGGTACTATTTTGATTTCTTTGTGATAAGGAAGCATAGTTCTGCCCAGTGCCAGGATAGACGAAGTGGGACAAGGAGACCCACATGGGGCCTAGGGTGTCTGCCCATGCTTCAAGAAGAAAACACAGGGCCAGCTGGCTCTTTATAGCCTCACACAGATAGGCAATGTTACAGTGAGCAAATATATGATGTGATATTTCATCATATATGAAGAGGAGAGAGAGAGAAAGAGAGAGACAGAGGCAAAGACAGAGACAGACAGACAGACAGACAGACAGAGACAGAGAGAGAATGGTTTATGTCCTGTGGACAGGGCCATAACTGAAGGGGTGAAATAGATGAGGAGCAGGATGAGGTGGGTGATTTGATGGAATCCCAGAGCAAGCTAATGTCTAGGACAGGGCTGCTGCTGGGTCCCATGTCTGGGTTCGTGGTTCTGAAGCAACTTCCTTCTCCACTGATGTCCGTGGCTCCTGATGCTACCAAAGGCTGAGGGGATAGGGCTGTACAGAGCTGGCCCCACCCCCCACTGGCTGCAACACCAGGGAGAACTGAGGGTCCTACACTTCACCTTGGAAGCTCAATGGAGCTGAGCCTGTTGCAGGGTCATTGGTGAGATGGCCCTGCAGATATTAAATTGAGAGAGTAGGTTGCAAACTTCTCATATGCCATGTGGTCACATGAGTGAGGGGAAGATGCCCTCCTCCCCTCCCCCCTTTACACAGGTGCAGAACCTGACCCAAACCCTCTCCAGCTACAGCACTTGGGGGAACAGGCCTTGTGCCTCCCCTGGAGAGCAAAGCAGAGTTGACCCTATAGACAGGGGCACAGGTAAGCCAGCACTGAGGGCACGAGAGAATAGCTTATACCCCTAACCCTCCCTTTTACCAGCCACAGAACTGGAGAGAATGGTCTTTGTACCTCCTCTGGGGAGCACAATGGAGATGACCTTTTTTTTTTTTTTTTTTTTTTTTTTAAACAAGGTACAAGGGATTAGAATTTTCTTTTTTTTTTCTTTTTCTTTTTCTTTATTAAGAAACTTTCTACTCACTCTACATCCCACTCACAGATCCCACCTCCTCCCTCTTCCCATCTCCCAGCCCTCCTTCCCAAGTCTCCCTACATCCCCACATCCCCCAAATCAAGGTCTCCCATGGGGAGTCAGCACAGACCAGCACACTGAGCCTAAGCAAGTCCAACCCCCTCCCCACTGCACCAAGGTTGCACAAGGCTCCACACCACAGGTACTGGATTCACAAAAGCCTTCCCATGCACCAGGGATGAATCCCAATCCCCCTGCTTGTGTGCTGCCAAACAGTTCTAGCCAAACAACTTTCTTCTGTATCCGGAGGGCCTAGTCCAGTCCTATGGGGGCTTCAATGCTGTGGGATGGTCTGTATGTCAAATTGCTCTGATTGGTCAATAAATAAAACACTGATTGGCCAGTGGCCAGGCAGGAAGTTGGTGGGACAAGGAGAGAGGAGAATTCTGGGAAGCTGAAGGCTGAGGCAGAGAGACACTGCCAGCCACCGCCATGACCAGCAGCATGTGAAGACGCCGGTAAGCCACCAGCCACGTGGCAAGGTATAGATTTATGGAAAGGGATTAATTTAAGCTATAAGAACAGTTAGCAAGAAGCCTGCCACAGCCATACAGTTTGTAAGCAATATAAGTCTCTGTGTTTACTTGGTTGGGTCTGAGCGGCTATGGGACTGGCGGGTGACAAAGATTTGTCCTGACTGTGGGCAAGGCAGGAAAACTCGAGCTACACTTCACAGCCACTAGTCTACAGTTCATGGGCCTCCAATAGTGTGGCCGGTCAGGAGATGACCTTGTTAATGGAGGTGTGAGCCTGTGAGAGCTATCCCCACTACTCACCTGTTATACAGCAGAAGGGGCAGGGGAAATATGTCACTCACCCCAGCCACGACACTAGGGAGAATGGCATCTGCTCCTCACCTGGGCAGCCTGGGTGAAAAATATCAGCAAAACTAACAGATCTTAACTGCAACAGCCAACAAAAATATCAGAATCTGGAATGAAATAGATATTGCTACTCATTCGCATACACAGAAATTTGTATCAATGACAGAAAAATGTTTGTTTTACAAATAGTAACATATGCGACTCCCGACCCATTACCGCCTCAGTTGCAGGCCAGCAGAGAAGACTCCTGTGCACACATCTCCCTACCAACACCCCCCATCTGACCCTGCAATCTACAAGACCATCTTCCTACCCCAAACCCACGCATCCCTCTGCAACTTCAGCAGGTCCTTGAGACACAGAATCTGCCATTCTGAGTGGACCAAGATCAGCTCGCCAACACAGACACCTCTTGCACCTATTGGAAGAAGAGATGGGTAGACAGATGCCAGTGCAAAAATACGTACAAAAACATAAATAGCAATGTAGAACCACCAGAACCTATAGGTTCTACAACATCAAGATATGAAAATCACAAAATAGAAGAAGTAGAAAAAGGAGTGAACTTAAAAATATGTTTATGGAGATGACAGATGCCTTCAAAGAGGAAATTAAAAAAAAAAAAAACTTAAAAAATTAGGGAAAAGACAAACAAAACATTTGAAAAAAAAATCAATAAATCTCTTAAATAAAGCCAAGAAAACCAAGAAAAGGTGATTAAACAGGTGAAGGAAACAATTCAAGACCTGAAAATTAAAATAGAAGTAATGAAGAAGACAGAAACTGAGGTAATATTGAAAATAGAAAATCTGAGTAAATGAACAGGAACCACAGATGCAAGCATAACCAATAGAATGTAAAAGATGGAAGAGAAAATCTTTGTCATAGAAGATACAACAGAGGAAATAGATTCATCAGTCAAAGAAAACACTGGGGCCAAAAAAGTCATGACACAGAACATTCAGGAAATCTGAGACACCGTGAAAAGATCAAACCTAAGAGTAATAGGAATAGAAGAATGAGAAGAATACCAGCTCAATCACACAGAGAATATATTCACCAAAATCACAGAAGAAAATTTTCCAAACCTAAAGAAGGAAATGCCTAGGAATACACAAGAAGCTTATAGACACCAAATAGACTAGACCCTCCCCCCCCAAAAAAAACAGTCCACTTACCACATAATAATCAAATCACTAACCATACAAAGTAAAGAAAGAATATTAAGAGAAGCAAAGGAAAAAGGCCAAGTGCCTTATAAAGGCAGACCCATCAAAATAACACCCAACTTCTCACTGGAGACTCTGAAAGCCAAAAAGTTCTAAACAGATGTTATGCAGACACTAATAGACTAGGGATGCCAGCCCATACTACTATACCCAGCAAAACTTTCACTCACCATAGATGGAGTGAACAAGATATTCCAAGACAAAACCAGATTTAAACAGTACCTATCCACAAATTCAGCGCCATACAAAGCACTAGAAGGAAAACTGTAACCTAATGAAGTTAGATGCAGCCAAAGAGACAAAGGCAATAGATGACTCCACAGCAGAAAATCCAAAAGAAGGGAAACACACACACACACACACACACACACACACACACACACACACACACTATTACAAAAATTAGCATGAATTAACAATAGCAGGTTTATTATCTGTTAATATCAATGAACTCAATTCACCTATAAAAAAGACAGAGGCTAACAGAATGGATATGAAAACAGAATCCATCCTTGTGCTTCATACAAGAAAAAAAAAAAACAATTTCAAACACAGACACTACCTCACAGTAAAAGGTTGGGAAAACACTTTGCAATCAAATGACTGAAGAAGCAAGCTGGTGTAGCTATCCTAATATTTAACAAAAATATACTTCAAATTAAAAATCAGTCAAACTGGATCAAGAAGGATATTATATATTAATTACAGAAAAAATCCACCAAGACAAAGTCCCAATTCTGAACATTTATACCCCAAATACAATAGTACTTACGTATGTAAAAGTAACACTACTAAAGATTAAATTGCCCTTCAAACACCACACATTAATAGTGGGAGATTTCCACACCCCATTCTTACCAATAGACACATCTTCCAGACAGACACTTAACAGAGGAATAAGGGATCTAACAGATGCTATGACTCAACTGGACTTAGTAGATATTTATAAAACATTCTACCCTAACACAAAAGAATATACCTTTTTCTCATCACTCCATGCAACCTTCTTTAAAATTGACTATATACTCCGTCACAAAGTGAATCTCAACAAATACATTAAGAATTGGAATAACCTCCTGTATTTTATCAGACCACCACTGATTAAAGTTAGATTTCAACATCAATAAAAATTATAGGAAGTGTACAGTCTCATGGAAACTGAGTAATGCTCAACTGAATCACCAATGGATAAGGGAAGAAATAAGAAAGAAATTAATGGCTTCCTAGAATTCAATGAAAATGAATGTACAAAATATCCAAAAGTGGGACACTATGTAAACAGTGCTAAGAGGAAAATACTAAAAGCCTACAAAAAGAAGTTGGAGAAATCTCACACTAGCAGCTTAACTGCACAACTGAAAACTCTAGAACAAAAGGAAACAAGCTCACACAGGAAAAATAGATGCTAGGAAATAATCAAATTGAGGGCTGAAATCAATGAAATAGAAACAAAGAGAACAATACAAAGAATGAATGAAACAAAGAGTTGATTCTTTGAGAAAACCAAGAAGATAGACAAACACCTATCCAACTAACCAAAAAGCAGAGAGAGAGAACATCCAAATTAACAAAATTAAAAATGAAAAGGGAGACATAACAAAGGACAATTAGGAAATCCAGAGAATCATCAGGTCATACTTCAAAAATGTGTACACAACAAAAATTGAAAAATCTGAAAGAAATGGACAATTTTCTGGGTAGTTACCATATACCAAAATTAAATCAAGACCAGATAAACAATTTAAATAGACCTATAACCCCTAAAGAAATAGAAACAGTCATTAAATATCTCGCTACCAATAAAAAGCCCATGACCAGATGATTTCAGTTCAGAATTCTACCAGAATTTCAAAGAACTAATACCAATACTCTTCAAATTGTTCCACACAAGAGAAACAGAACAAACATTACCAAACTCCTTTTATGAGGCTATAGTTACCCTAATATCCAAACCACACAAAGATGCAACAAAGAAAGGGAATTACAGACCAATCTCCCTCATGAACACTGATGCAAAAATACTCAATAAAATACTGGCAAACCAAATCCAGGAACACATAAAAATAAATTTATCCACCATTGACAAGTACATTTCATCCCACAGATGCAAAAATGGCTCTACAAATGAAAATCTGTCAATGCAATATACCATATAAACAAACTGAAAGGAAAAAAAAAAACACATGATCATCTCATTAGCTGCTGAAAGAGCCTTTGACAAAAATCACACGCCCCTTCATGATAAAGGTCTTGGAGAGATCAGGAATAAAAGGAACATATCAAAACATAATAAAGACAATTTACCACAAGCTGACAGCCAACATCAAATTAAATGGAGAGAAACTCAAATTGATTCCAATAAAATCAGGAACAAGGCAAGGCTGTCCACTCTCCACATATCTATTCAATCTAGAACTTGAAGTTCTAGCTAGAGCAATAAGACAACAAAAGGAGATCAAGTGGATAGTAATCGGAAAGAAAGAAGTCAAACTTTCACTATTTGCAGATGATATGATACTAAACATAACTGATCCCCAAAATTCTACCAGGGAACTCCTACAGATGATAAACTCCTTCAGTAATGTGACAGGATACAGGATTAGCTTAATAAAATCATTGACTCCCTTATATACAAATGATAAATGGGCCAAGAAAGAAATCAGAGAAACTTCACCACTTACAATAGCCACAAATAATATAAAATATCTTGGGGTAACTCTAACTAAGCAAATGAAATACCTGTATGATGAGAACTTTAAGTCTCTGAAGAAAGAAATTGAAGAAGATATCAGAAAATGGAAAGAAATCCCATGCCCATGGATAGGTAGGATTAACATAATAAAAATGACAATCTTACCAAAAGTAATCTACAGATTCAATGCAAACCCATGAAAATATCAGCATAATTCTTCACAGACCTGGAAAGAACAATACTCAACTTCATACAGAAAAACAAAATAATTCCAGGATAGCTAAAACAATACTGTACAATAAAGCAACCTCTGGAGGCATCATCATCCCTAACCTCAAGCCATATTATAGAGCTATATTAATAAAAATAGCTTGGTATTGGCATAAAAAACAACATGTGGACCAATGGAATTGAATTGAAAACTCTGACATTAATCCACACACATATGAACACCTGATTCTTGACAAAGTAGCCAAAACTGTACAAGGGAAAAAAGAAAGCATCTTAAACAAATGGTACTGGCATAACTGGATATTAATATGTACAAGATTGCAAATAGATCCATATCTGTCATCATGCACAAAGCTCAAGTCCAAATAGACCAAGTACTCAACACAAACTCCGTTACACTGAATCTGATAGAAGAAAAGTAGGAAGTAGCCTTGAATGCATTGGCAGAGGAGACTACTTTCTAAATATATCACCAGTAGCACAGACACTGAGAATAATTAATAAATGGGAGCTTCTAAAACTGAGAACCTCTGTAAGGCAAAGGACATAGTATATAAGACAAATTGACAGCCTACAAAATGGGAAAAGATCTTTAACAACCCCACATCTGACAGAGGGCTGATCTCCAAAATATATAAAGAACTCAAGGAACTAGACATCAAAATACCAAACAATCCAATTACAAAATGGGCTACAGAGCTAAACAGAGAATTCTAAACAGAAATTTTTCAAATGGCAGAAAGACATTTAAGGAATTGCTCAACACCCTTAGTCATCAGGGAAATGCAAATCAAAATGACCCTGAGATACCATTTTATACCTGTCAGAATGGCTAAGATCAAAAACACTGATAACAGCTTATGTTGGAGATGATGTGGATCTAGAGAAACAATCCTCCACTGTTGGTGGAATTGCAAATTTGTACAGCCACTTTAGCAATAAGTATGGCAGTTTCTCATAAAATTGAGAATCAATTTACCTCAATACCCAATGATATCACACTTGGTCATTTACCCAAGGAATGCTCAATCATACCACAAGGGCACTTGCTCAACTATATTCATACCAATATTATTCATAATAGCCAGAACCTGGAAACAACCTAGATGTCCCTCAACCAAAGAATGGATAAAGAAAATGTGGTACATATACAAAACAGAATACTACTCATCAGTTAAAAAACAATGACATCATGAAATTTGAAGGCAAATGGAGGGAAGTAGAAAATATCATCCTGAGTGAGGTAACACAGACTCAGAAAGACAAACATGGTATGTACTCACTCATAAGTGGATAGTGATGTGAAGCACAAGATAACCAGACTACAACCCATAGCTCTAGAGAAGCTAAGTAACAAGGAGGACCCTAAGAGGGACACATGAATTACCCTAGGAAGGGGAAATAGGTAAGTTCTCCTTGAATAAACTGTGGGTAAGTGGGGGAATAGTGGGTAGGGGATGTGGCATGAGAATATAAAGGAATGGGATGGTCAAACTGGAACATGGCTGTAGTGGCAAAGAAATGAAAGAGATAGCATGATAGATAAAGACAACATGGAGATAAGGAGAAACTGGGTGCTAGGTAAGTTTCCAGGAATCCATACGGATGACCCCAGCTTAGACTACTAGCAATAGTGGAGAGAGTGCCTGAGCTAGCTTAGTTCAGTAATCAGATAGGTGAATAACTTAACTGTAATTATAGAGCCTTCATCCAGTTAAGAGATGGAAGCAGGTGTACAAATTCAGTCAAGCATCAGGTCAAGCTTCAGTTGCCCAGCCAAAGAGTGGCAAGAGAGGTTTTATGAGCAAAGGGCATCAAAATTATGATGGGGAAACCTACATGAACTATGAACCAATAGCTGAGGAACCCCCAACTGAATCAGGCCCTCTGGATAAGTGAAACAGTTGATTAGTTTGAACTGTTTGGGAGGCCCCCAGGCAGTGGGACCTGGACTTGTCCTCAGTGCATGATCTGGCTGTTTGGAACCTGAGGCTTATGCAGGGTCACTTGGCCCAGCCTGGTAGGAGGGGACTGGACCTGCCTGGACTGAGTCTACCAGGTTTAACTCAATCCCCAGGGGAGTCTTTGCCCTGGAGGAGATAGGAATGGGGAGTGGGCTGGGAGGGGAGGGGGAAAACAAGAGAATCTGTGGCTGATATGTAAAATTAAATTAAATTATAAAAAATTGAAAGCATAAAAAATGAGATATTATGAAGCTATTATCAATCAAAATTTGTTTTTTAATAATGATGAATTAGGTATTTGCTCTGACAGTCTCTCTCTCTCATCCCTACTTATTGTCCTCTCTCCTCTGTTGCTTTTCCCCATTTCATGTTTCTACCAGTATATTTTATGATATACTGGCTCATATGATTGCAGAGGTCAGAAGATTTATCATTTGTTGTTATGAAGATGGAAACTTAGGAAAGCTGGTGATGGAATTCCTACCTAAAATCTTTCTTAAAGTTTGCAAACTGGGGACACTGGTGTGGTGAATCGCTGTCTAAGTGCAAGACTGATGCTGCATCACAAGTAGACATGCAGAGAATGGAAGAGAAGAGCCCCTTATTCCCTGATCTTTCTTTCTAATCAAATGCTCAATTAACTGGTCTATACTAATTTACCCTGGGGAAGAAAATCTCCTCTCCCAAGTTCACTGCCTTCATTTCCAAACACCAACACTGATACATTCCTAAATGATTCTCAAAACGATAAACCTCTCAGTTAAGTTGAGACATAAATATCAACCATGACAGCTGTAAAAAATTTGTTGTGTTTACTCAAAAGTAAGTGCAATATGGTATGGCATGATTCCACAAATATTTTCTAGGCTGTTGGGTGGGTTAATTTTCCAATAAAATACATAGGATGTGGATGACAGCATGCTGAAAAAAAAGAGAGAATATCTAAAGAGTATTGCAAATCATCTGCCTGGCCTTTCACTGATCTCATCATTCTGAAGAAAAATTCATAAATTTCAAAATAGCATAATGAAATGTAAAATTTGGATTGCAATGTTGTGTAAAACACCATGTTGTACTAGAACAACAAAAAAGGAGGAAATTTTAATAATGTCAAAGAAATGATCATTTTTTATAGTTATTAATTTTAAAGCTAGCTGCAACATGCTATTGAGGACACAGTAACAGATGGGGATTTCCCTATAGAGGACTTCTAGCTTCACTACGCAAGCAACAAGATTTATTTGCCTCATCAAGAAAATGTATGGTAGGTCAGATAACATAACCCTTTGGGGCTCGTAGTCATTAAAAAAACATACCAAGTTTTCTGCTCCTAAGAATTCCAAATAACTGTTCTTTCTAATTTTTTTTCAGAGAAAAGCAAAGACTCTTGCTTGAAAGATGGGGAAAAAAACACAACCACAGACCATTAAAAACTTATCTATGATGACTCTGGTGAGAACCATGAAGTATAAACAGAAATAGTAACTAGCTACTTATTTTTCTACAAAAAGTATATGACTATTAGTAAAAAGCTTTCTTATCATTTTTTAGGGAATGTTTAAAATAATACAATGAATTATTGAAAACATGAGCAAAATACATATCCTAGCTTTATTATATTTATAATTCATTAAAAATATGAAACAGTCAATCTCAACTAAGACATTAATTTTGAAATACCATGCCAAAACTTATTTATGCTCTCTTGCCACTTCTAATAGAATGTAATTTGTTATTCTCTCGTTATCCCAATTCTTCACCGACTTTTCTACTTCCCTACCCATCTACCTTCATATTCCTTCTTTCTCTCAGAAAATTAAAAAAAATAAAAACAAAAAAACACAAAAATAAAAAATGACAAGACAACAAAAAGAAACACAATTTCTAGTCCCTTTATGGTTGGAATGTAATTGATATATCAAGTATCATAACGTACAAATCTTCCTCTTTCTGAAGATAACATTTGCAAATAGTTTATTGATTAGGATTAGGATATTGTTTGCATTTCCCTTTCCACATCCTGGGATTTTGTCTTGTTTGAGCTTATTCGGGTCTTGTTCATGCTATAACAGTGTCTATCTGCTCATATCCACATCAGCCTTGTGGTTTCTGGAAGATACTTTCCTAGATTCATCCACCACACTGTTCACACTATTGTCTTGCCTCCTCTTTCACATAAGTACCTGAGCCTTGAGGAGAGGAGTTTGATACAGACATCCCATTTCTAGATCTGGATAAGTTTTCTGATAAAGATTGAATAAGGCTCTGAATATATGTGTGTGTGTGTGTGTGTGTGTGTGTGTGTGTACACGTGTGTGTGTGTGTGTGTGTGTGTGTGTGTGTGTGTGTGTAGCTATATGCCATTCGAGTTCATTTTATTGCTATTTTCATTTAACAGAATAACAGTAGTGGGTTTTTCCCCAGGGCCAATGATCTATCTAGTCTTTGGCTTTGTCACTTGAGCGTTCTCAGACTTGGGCTCTAGCTCATGAAGTGGGCTTTAAATTTGATCAAACAATAGTTGACTACTCCCATACCTTTGAGCCACTTTAACTTGGTATATATTGCAGTCATGTCATAGAATTGTTGTTGGTCATAGAATTTATAGCTTGGCAATGATATAATGATGTATATTTTATCCTCTGGTAGAGTGCTTAGTATCTACCAGCACCATAAGTTCTCTTCAGTAGGTATGAAATTACTGGTTTAATATGAGTTTAAACCCATGTTTAATGACATAAGTATGTGGTGTCTTCAACATAAGAACTTGTTGTGATGTTATAGATGGTAAACAATAGCATTGGAAATAACCTGTAAATGTTTGGGTGTGGTCTATGTAATTCATTATTAGTAGTAGGGATTTGGCTTGATGTCACAAGATTTCAAACTGGGGCATTGTCTCCTCCATTATATGGCAACTCCCTTTTAGATTTCCTTCATATGTTTATATGTTTTATGATGCTTCAATATTATAAAGTTACCCATATGACATTTGTTTTTGAATTTCCTCCCTCATCCTCATCTTTTCTCTCCCCTCCCAGTTGATTCTCCTCTTCCAGTTCTCACCATCCATCAATAAATATTTATTCTACTTCTCTTCCCTAGAGAGATTTATGACCCGCAGTAACTTGTTTTATACTTCCCTTCTTCAGTTCTATGGAGACACAAATAAAAAAATATGGTATATATTCACTTACATGTGGATTTAGCTGCTAAGTCAATGATAACCAAGGTACAATCCATGGAACCCATATGGCCTTTTTAAAGTCTCTTAGTGTTATTCTTCCCAATGTTCCTTTATCTTCTCTGGCCTCTCAATCTTTTAATTCTAGCTTTCTATTTATCCTTTTAAAACACTATATTTATTTCACCTTTTTTTAGAGGATTTCCCTTCCAGTCATTTACTATTCATTAAACTCTGTAGTTATTTAAAAAACATACTTATCTAAAAAGTAAATGTTAGCATCCACTTACTGAGAAACATGCAAAATATGTGTTCTGGGTCTGGGTTACCTTAAGATGATTGTTTCTTGCTCTACCCATTATTAATACTGAAGTATTAATCCAATAAATCATTATCATTAAAATTTGAGTGTCACATATTGGGGAAGGAACCTGAAAGATCAGAGAAGCAGAGAATAGCCAACAGTCACCTCTTACTTCTTCCATCCTGATGTCCAAAAGGGCCAAGATCCTCTGTCAGCCCTGCCTGACTACTTCCTATCTCCTCTCTGTCTATAGTCCTCTAAACTTCTATGGTTAATTTTGGTCAGCTAGTGGCCAGCTCTGCCCTATGACAGCAAGTAAGCTTTATTTGTCACAACACAAGCAAAATATCACACAACATTCTACAGGTTTAAAAATTTATTTCTTTTCAAATCTAAATAATATTATATCATGTAAATATACCACTTTCTATTACACATTCAGCAGTTGACTTCCATAGAGGATGTTTTCAATCTCAAGCTAATGTGAATTAAATAACAATGAACATAAAGGAGTAAGTATTCCCACAGTAAATGTTCTTTGGTATATACAGGCCAGTATAGTAAAGCTGCATCATATGGTAAATATATTTTCAGCCCTTGGAAATCGTTATCTTATTTTAACTTTAATCTTACATGGTAGAAATCCCATATGCTCCTGATATGTTAATTTGATACTAAAGGTCAAATTTATAATTCATATTGTGACAGAATGAGCTTAATTAAAATATCATAAAAATCTCATTTATTGATGGTTATCACACATATTAGTGTTTTTGACCTTGAGATAGCCTCGGGCATTGTTCAAGCTGCTTATATTAACAGATCATACATACTCAATCAGTTTAACAATACATATGACTTTTAATGGCCAAGCTTCCTAAATATGGCTCAAAATTGTTTCCTCTCTAATTTCACATTAATCTCAGCATTGGTGTTCTACTTTAAATGACCTAAAATTTAAAAAAAAAACATACTTATCTACCTGGCAAGGTGGCTTAATGAGTAAAGGCAGATGAAGGCAAACATTTCTGTGGTGATATTTTGTTTGTGATCTGACAAATAAAACTTCTTTGAAGATTAGAGTATAGCGGTAAGCCACTAGTTAGCCATAGATGCCAGGCAGTGATGGCACACACCTTTAATCTCAGCACTCAGGAGGCAGAGGCAGATGGATCTCTGTGAGTTCAAGGTCACCCTGGGCTACACAAGATTGATCCAGTCTAAATAGAAACTGATTCAAGCAGTGGTAGCACACACCTTTGATATCAGCTCTTGGGATCACACACCTTTAATCTCAGTACTAGGGAGGTAGACATGGGGAGTGATATAGCTGGGTAGAGAAAGTAATAAAAGCCAGGAGGAGACAGGAGCTAGTGCCCTTTTGGTTGAGGATTGCATAGTGTTGCTGGAGGGCTTCTCTCCAGGATCCACCAAGCCCCTCGGTCCCACAATCCACATATAAAATAATCACTCAGACGCTTATATTACTTATAAACTGTATGGCCATGGCAGGCTTCTTGCTAACTGTTTTTTATCTAAAATTAACACATTTTTATAAATCTATACCTTGCCACGTGGCTGGTGGCTTACCGGCATCTTTACATGTTGCTTATCCTGGTGGTGGCTGCAGTGTCTCTCCCCCTCCTTCTTCCTGTTTCCCCAATTCTCCTCTCTCCTTGTCCTGCCTATACTTCCTGTCTGGTCACTGGCCATCAGTGTTTTATTTATATAGAGCGATATCCACAGCAGCATAGAGATAAAAACTAGTGGGTGGCTGTTCTGCTTCTCTGATCTTTCAGTTTTCACCCTGATATCTCATTCCAGGTTTTTATTAATAAGACCAATTAGGATTCATGTTATACTTTGTGACTTGCATTTTACTTTTAATATTCACATACTAGAAGGAAAGAACCTACCCCAAATCTGTCCGATGACTTCCAAATGTGAACTGTGGCATGTCCCCCCTTCTCTCTTTCACACACACACACACACACACACACACACACACACACACAATGAATAATAAAGAAAAGTATATAATTTAAAAAATGCTTATTTGAGAAACCAAAGACTAAGAAAAGAATACAGACAGATACCTAATATATAAACAAGAGTTAAATGGAAATGTTCAATGAAACAAGTGACTTAACTGTCTAAAGATTGAAACTCTTTGGTATATGTTGTTCATTTTTGCCAACTCCATAAGTCTGGGCTCTGCATGTGTTCTGGTAATTTGAAAGTAAATATTTGTTCTGCACAGAACTTGTGGGTGGCTATTGCTGGGTCCTAATAGCTACCTTTTGGGAGGGAGTGAGAAGACACACAGTCAATAGCACAGACACCAGGAGTCAGGTGAAAGGCAAATTACTCATTTATTCAGTAATGGGGAAAGCCTTACATACCCTTCTCCTAGCACCCACTCTGTGTCTTAATCTGGTGACATTGTGTGGTCATCTCTCATCGACTGGACACAATCAGGAACTCTGGATAGCACCTGTTGCTAAGCCCTCAGGTAGACTGCAGGTAGGCTCATAAGGAAGTACGCTATGTGCATGTCTTGGCAACTGATTTGAGCCAATTACTTCTATCCTATGGGCTAGTCCCACTACATATATATCCACCCTTTCTATTTCATGGACACTCAGTGGGAGTTGGTGTTCTTTGCATCTTCCTTGTTGACCCTGCCTCAGGGTGTCTCAGCAACTGAATTGTGCCTGTTTTAGGTTGGCTTGCCAAACAAGCTCTTACCTGTTATTGACTATCAGTCCTCAAAGTATGTCCATCCATGTGAAGTTACCTTTGGTAGGGTGGATCATGTGAGAAGCCTTTTGAATTTCAGAAAGCTAGGCATACATAACGTCCTATGGAAGGCTATGAGTTAGATGTCTAAGATCCATTAATGCCTGGGGAGTCATCCTAATGGCCACCATTTTTTGCCATATGTGCTGTAAGAGACACTTGAAAAGAAGAAGGATTAAAAGTACCACCCTGCTAATCAAAACAAGTGAGAATCCAGGAGGGATCAGGCAGCCTTTTATTTTATACCAAACCTTTTCAAAAAATGAGGAGTCAAAGGCCATCACCTCTAGCTTTGTCTGATTTAATGGGAAAATTTTATGTGTTAGGTGTAATGAAAAATATAGAAACTTAGCTGATCTTGGGCCCTTAATATATTTAGATAGCTCATGCCTAAATAAGGTCCTTATCTCAAAACACATCATTCAAAAGGAGGAAAAGTGAGGGTTCAAAAGTCTTCAGCTTTTAGAGGGGCAATGAGAGCAAGAAAGGGGAGTATATACATTACGTATCTTGGGTTATTTCCTCCTCGGTAATATGATAGGCCCATAGGGTCAAGGAAATTGACTCATACCAGTTTCCAAGGCATGCACATAATGTAGTTTCTTATGAGTCAACCTAGTGTCAGTTTGAGGGCCTAGCAACAGGTACTGTCCAGAGTTCCTGATTATGCCCAGGCAATGATGAACAACCATGCAATGTCACTACATCTGGAGATGGCCTTTGTGCTGGAAGAAGGGTATTTAAGACTTTCCCTGTTACTGAATAAATGAGTCGGCCATTTGCCTTTCACCTGACTTCTGGGGTCTGTTTCATTGACTCTGTGCATTGTCACCCCCTCCCTCAAGGGAGCCATTATGACCCAGCAACAGGTAGCCAACCAATGTTTGGTTTAACTTGAAGCTGCAACCATTAGAGAGATCCCATACCCTACACTGCCATAAACTAGAGATATCCCAAGACTTAGGGGTGAACCAAATATGATTGGGGAAAAAAAGTCAGTAACATGATACCTAATAATATTCTGCCTTACTTGTAGATGATCTGTACCATGTCTAGTCATCATCACAGAGGCTTACTCCAGCAAGAGATGGGATCAAGTACAAGTATTTACAGCCAGATATGCAGAGAAACTGTCTACATTGGAGGTCTCAATCAAGTCCTGCCCTTCAGAGACCCAGAAACCTGTGGAAGAGATGAAAGATTATAGGAGTCAGAGGAGATGGAACACACCAAAAGAACATGACCCATCAATTCACTGATTCACTGTGTAGGCTTCACATGGGCTTATAGAAACTGAAGTAGAAACATAGAGCATGCATGGATCTGCCCCAGATTGTCATGCATGTTATGGCTATTATCTAGGTGTTTTTGTTTCATTCCTAAGAGTGGGAGTGGGTGTATCTCTGACTCTTTTGCCTGATCTTGGGACAACACTTTCTTCTATTGGATTGCTTTGTCTAGCCTTTATAAGAGGGCTTTAGCCTTGGCTTATCATATTTTGTTTTATCTTATTTGGCTGTTGTTTCTTGGAGGCCTGCCTTTTTCTGAAGATGGAAAGAACATGGAGTGGATTTGTGGGAGAGGAAAAATTAGAGGGGAGCTGAGAAGATTATAGAAAAGGGAAACTGTGGTCAGATTGTATTACATAAGAGAAGAATTTATTTTCAATAACAATACAAAAATTAAAAATTAAAAAGAAAAACAAATGAACATCTATGATCCATGTTATGAATGCAAGGAGTTCATAATTCTACTCACATTACTGACTTCAGGAATATTATTCCTGTCAGAGATCTAATTGGCTGGCATTGGCCACATAGATTCCTCTTGTCAATATTTTGCAGCTTTTATTAAGCCATCTCTTGGAAAGGAATTTCTAAATGGTCTTATAAATAAAAAACCATAGCCAGAAATTGGGGTTAAAGCCTGAGAGAGATCAGAAGAAAAGGACAAGCCACCAACCAATCTTACCTCACCAACTCCGCAACTTTCAAAAGAGTAAGTTACTTCCTGTCTACCCATGCCTATATGCCTTGCTGTTCTGCCTTCTGATTTGGTATCTCTGTCTAGCTACACCACTTCCTCTTTCTACCCAGCTCTGTCACTTCCTATCTGTCTGTACAGACCTCCATACCTCCATTGTTAACTAGTGTTGAAATTTAAGGCATGTGCCACCATGCCTGGTTCTGTTCCCAATGTGTCTTTGAACTCATATAGATCCAGACAGATCCCTGCTTCCCAAATGATAGAATTAAAGACATGTGCTACCATTGCTTGACTTCTGTGTTTACTTATAATGGCTGTTTTTTTCCCCTGCTCTCCAGGCAAGCTTTATTTATTAAAGTTCAAATAAAAATATCACCACATCCCCCCTTTTTTTTGTCTAAAATAAAAAAAAGTTATAACTAATATAAGACAAACTATACACAGTAAGCACAATAACTATATACAATAATCTCTATTTAGAGAGATAAAGGCCTAGGGGTCCTAAGAATCCTAGCATGTTCTTGGAATGACTGATAAAAAAAGTATGGTCTTGTGTATTCTATATTCTTGTCATTTTTCCTAAGTAATGATGTGGAATGAAGCACCATCAATTCCTAGATTCAGATCAGGTTTCCAGCAGTTTAGTATTGGTTTTGGGAAACCTGTTCCCCATGCTAAATTACCTTGCCCAGTGTTGATGCAGGGAAGGAGCTTGGTTCTGCTTGATGTGCCATTCTTTGTTCAACTTTATGAGAGGCCTTCCCCTTTCTTGATGAAGATGGATGGGATGAATTGAGTGGATGGGGAGGGGGTAGATAGAAGTTGGGGGCAGGTGAGGAATGGGAGGAGGGGGAGGAGGGGGAGGAGAGAAAACTGTGTTTGGTATGTAAAATAAATGACACAAAACATAATTAATTGGAATAAAATTTAAAAAAACACTGAACAGGTTTGGAGAAATGCAGAGAGCCACAAAACTAGATTCCCCTAGGGAAAAGTACATCAATTGTTGACCCAAAACAAAAGGGTTAGCTTTGAACATGTACATATTTATAAATAATATGTGGACTGAGCAGATTCTATTTCCAAACTTAGGAACACATACACACCTATATGTTTTATGTATGTATGTATATATATGTATATATATGTATATATATATGAAATATATATATTATATGTAATACACATATATAATTTTCATATGTATGCAAATATGTTATATATTTAAAAGGAAAAAGGTACATAGGAGGTTTAAAGGGATGGGAGAGGAAATTATATAATTATTTTATAAACTCAAAGAATATCAAATTATGTTTTTAAATTTTAGTGAAAACATTTCTATCATGTCAGTCTTCTTGGAAATTTCAGTATTGCTCCATTTAAAAGCAAAATAGAGACTATTATCTTCCTAGTTTTGCTTAGAAATGGTTATGTGCTGAGAATTACATCTTTGCCCTCAGCACTCCTACAGGTAGTGCAGAGCTTGAAAGGCTTCTTAATTAAAGGAAAAAGTACATTCAAGGGTACAGTTTATTGGCTGTAGTGATACCTTTGTTTCATAAAAGGAAGTAGAATGTAATTTCTTTAGAGAAAAGCTATCAAATAGTCATTACTCAGGGTAATGATACTGCCTAAATAAGATGTTCTATTTATACAAAGATGTTTAAGTACTTGGACATTTTTAGTAAGTTTTGGAAAAGAAAATGCAACAATCAATTTGACTTCTACTATTATTCTCCTTTAGTTTCAAGTTCAAAGATTTATGTATAGTTTCCATAGCCAGTGCAGATGAACAAATTATAGTTTCAGACCTCAGTCCAAGGGAATTTTCATGACTCCTCTTGACATTATATAATCACTGCCTCTAGAATTATTGTCAAACTTTGAGATTTTACTTCAAAAAGTCCAATGTGACAATTAAAGAAAGCATATATTGAAGATACCAACTGAAAATTAATTTCTGCTATTGACTGAATCTTTCTGATATAATCTTGTAGATGCTGATGATTAAGGTCCTTTAATGAAATTAAATAAAACTCAGGTATAATTGTTTCTAAATCATTCTTATAACATTTAATACAGTGATATGTTTATCACCATTTATCAGACAGAAAGAAGTTACTCTATTGCTGATATCAAGGCATCTGGCCTGTGTATTTAGTTTTTGTCTCTACATATTTCCCTCTTTTGTTAAGTCAAGTGATAGAAAGCAGCCTAATATAGAATGTGCTGTCTGTACTTGACCATGGTAAATAAATTAACTCAAAGTTTTGAGTTTCTTTTGAGGCAATCAGTGTTGTCATAAATTATACTTTTTATTATAGTTATGTTATTTTCATCCTTGTCAGGTTGGTTACTTCACATTATAATTGTAATTTTAAAGATTATTTTTTGGACTGTATAATTGATCTAGACCTTTCAACTCTAACATTAAAAGATCTTTAATCAACACCCAGTATAAATGATAAAGGGCTTGTTGAAAATTCTATATTCCCTTCTAACTAGAACAATCTGAAAGAGTAAACTATGCAAAGAAAGACTTCTCAGTCATGTCTAGTTTTTTCTGGTCTGCATCCATATTTTTATGACAGTTTCTTCACTTAATATGGAAGTCTTTTTGTAGTTTCCTCTCTCAGCCCCTCACTTATTATGGTGCTAAATGAGAATACATTTAGATACTATATATATATATATATATATATATATATATATATATATATATATATATATATATCATGGGGCTTGTGTAAAGGTTCAGTAGGTAAAATTCCTGATCCACAAATATGAGGATCTGAGTTTATATACCTCACACCTATGTAAAAAGTCAGGCATAGTAATGCATACCTTTGACCCAAGCAAGGAGTGTTAGAGACAAGAGGATCATAGGTTCTCCCTAACTAGCCATTTTTATGGAGAAGTCTGAGCTTACTGAAAGACACTGTAAAAGGAAAAGTATTTATTGAATGTAAAAGATACATAATATCTAAGTAAATACATATATTTACTTACAATCCAATCATTTAATGCACACCTGTACATACATAGGTAATCTCTTGTCTCTGCCACATACATTTGTACCATTGGATGGGGCACTAATTTTGTCAAGGTGAAGGGAGGGTAGGAATTCTAGAAACTCTGACTCTAGAAAAATAAACACTATAGATTGGGGTTGGACCAGCCAGGGGCATCTCAATTTCTCTTTTCTTCTATGAGCTGTAATGAAAGTCAGAAGGTAGAGTTATAGGTAATCTGATCTCTACTTGTTTATCTTTCTCATTATATTATATTTAGTGTTGTATATGAATATACTTAGATGCATGAAATATAAATTAATGTGAAAAGAGGCCCTGAATTTAATGGAGACCAGGGAAGGATATGTGGGAGTCTTTCTAGAGAGGAATGGAAAGGAAAAAATACAATAAAGTTATTATCTTGAAAAAACAAAACAAAACAACAAAAAAGTAAAACTCATTTGTTCTCCAAGATGGAATTTCCTGCTGTTTTTACCCTTGTCTGTTGTTGTTGGTTCCCTTCTGGCATAACTAGGGTGTGTAAATGTGTGTGTGGTTGCTTATTAAAGTCAGAGGAAAACTTACTGGAATTCATTCATTCTTTCCACCATGAAGCTACCAAAACTGAACTCAGGATGGTGGCAAGTGCCTTATGCCTTGAGCTCTCCTACAGGTTTTATGTTTTACATTAGATTATAAATAAATTATGCATTGATTTGTGCTTTTGCCATTTCCTTCAAACTTTATTTGAGATTTGAGATTTTCTAAAAATGTAAAAATAATGTATGCTTATTATTTAATTTAAAGATTGAAAGTATGTCTTCATTTTTACTATGAGGCATATGTTGACTCTCTTAAACAATGTACATTATTTTAAAATTTATGCTGTAGCTTTACATTCTCAAACTTAATAGGAATCCAAAACTCCGTAGCATAATAAAAGCCAACAATTCAGTGTCAAATTGATACATAATATGATATTAAGAGCAGAAAATACAGGAGTAGTAACTATAACTCCAGTTTCATCTCCAACAGGAATTCATTTTAACAATTCATTTTTCCTTATATTCACAATGATGAAACAAGTAACAATGCAAATAGAAAAACTCAGAAAATAGGAATTTAGGTGCTATTTTTTTACCATTTAATAATTTCAAGGCACAGCTATTAGTAATTTCTTGGCATGCCATTGTGTAATGATTTGTTGTCAATAGTGCCAATTTGATAACAGTGTGTTTTGATTCTAAAATTAAAAAAAAAACTGGAGGAAGCAAAACATATGAGAGAATTAGCTAAGCTCTGCGGTTTAGGGCTCAGATAAGCAGTTCACAGCCTTAGCGTAGCTAAGTCCATTAAACACTCACATTGCTAGGTCAAGCAAATAATACTTGCACATCAGCAGAAATTAGCTGTAATAGTAGGAAAAATAATCTCTGAAAATAGATTTGCTGGACTCATCCATTTTCCCCCATTATAGATTTGCCAACTCAGACAAAACAGTGTTTGAAATTGCATGTTCATGGGAACATAGAGCACTGTCCATTCCCTGCATTTATTGGATACTAACACTAACTGCTATTTGCTCATATCTTAATAAGTAAAATGGCTTTGCTAAAAGTATATTTAATATTAAGCTTAGTGACTCTTTGGTATCCAATAAAAGTTGAAAAATAAAGCATGCTTATATGGCATTAGCATGATTTTTGTGGTTATGGGTTGTGTGGATGATGGCAAACTATAAAATACAAGATGCTGCTTGAAGGAGATCTTGTTCATATTTGTCACATGTTACTAGAAGCACAGAATCTGATATACATTTTAAAATCATGAAATACTTTATTATGTAACATGAAGGACATAATAATCAGCCAATCGGATGATTATGATGGAAACAATCCCACAGAACAGATTGTAAGCAATGCAATGTGTGGTATTTGAAATAAATCTTCAGAGAAGTGACAAGAAGCAAAATGGTATTTAAATAAATAACAAATTAGAGAAATATAGTTTAGTAAAGAACTGTTGCCTCAAAACACAATTGAAAATGCTGTACACATAGCTAGAGATAATGATTATTAAAATCAAATTCAATTTAGAAAGATCTGGCATATTCATACATTACATTGATAAATATTACAAGACAATGGATAAAGTTACTGGACTTCACAAAGAATGATCAATAGTAGCATGAACTTCTGTATAAACAAAAGTTATACCATCTCTTGGTATGTAAACCATGACAGATCAAATTATTTCTGGAGATTTATGGACTTGTTTAATTAACATACTATGAAATATTTGTATTTCTGGACTATCACAGATTGTATTCGAAAAACCTGAAATTTGGGGAAGAAATTTCTTTTTAGTGCCTATAACTATACTCAAGAAGGACAATATTATCTGTGTTTTCTGAATAGAAGAGTAACTATTTTAAAGAATAATTATCTAAGTTTTCACATATATGAAAACCAGACAAAACACACATATATGAAGACCTAATACATTATAATACATCTCAGAACATTAACACTTTAGTATTTGTTGTATTTACATCAAATATCCTAAAATGATGATGACCAAATATCAATTACGCTATTTTTTATTTGAGAATTGTATCTATAATAAACTGCATTAAGTCAAACACTGTCTTTAAATGGAAAAAACAAATAATACCCAGCTTTTTTACATTTCATCTTATATGGGATTCTTCATTGATTTCTTTTTCAATTTAAGCCTTTTTTAAGTGTCTGAAACAATGAAGTTTAACTTTAGTTGCATTTTATTATTTTGCCATATTACATTAGCTATCATTTTAAAATAAATATCTGTACAATATGTGAAACTAAAGTCACACTTTTAATAAATGGACTTATGTTTAAGTAAATATATCCTCAGAAGAAAAATGGATTAATTTCAATCAAATAAAATGTAAAAAAAGTTAGATAGTTATGAATAATATACATTTTTTAAAAATTAGTCAAAATTTCCCTGGATCTAAATGAAATATAGTTAATTAACTTAATCTAGATAAATAGTATAATGACATAACAATTATATAACAAAGCAAAATAGAAATCATGGATTTTATGATGTTTATTCTTTCTTTCCTACTCATTATTGTCCCTAAGATTCCATCTCCATTTATTTAAAAAAGAATAAAATGAAAACAAAAATAATTTATAATTAAATATCTTAAAGTTATATTTTATCATCAAATTAATTTAATAACACCCAAAACATCTAGAGATGTAAATGTTTCTACATTTCCTCTCTACCTCACGATCCCTGATCCCTGTGTCTTCTCTCCCTGTGTGTCAGTTGTACGAGTCTGTGCCTTTCTATTGAATCTGTGCTTGTGTCTGAGTCTATCATATGTAACTCTGTGTGGTGTTGTGTGTTGCTGTGCATTTGTGTATCTGTGTGTGTCTGCCTGTTTTGAATGTATGTATTTGTGTGTGTGTGTGTGTGTGTGTGTGTGTGTGTGTGTGTGTGTGTGTGTATGTGTGTGTAACTAATAGCTCTTCTCTCTCTTTTATTGAATTACAAAGAAAGCATCACAAAGGAAAGGAATAGGGCATTTACACAAATCTTTAACACAGTGTTACAATGGATTGAGTCACTGACTTCAGTTGAGTCTAACTGACACAAGTAACAAACATCATTGCTGATAAATCAATATATATGAATCAATATTTTCAATATTTATGGTAGATTTTAGAATGTGGTTTTCCACTTCTTTATTTTCTACTTAACAGCAAATGATACACATGGGTTATTTGGGTCAAGGGCATGGAAGAGTATATAATTTAAGATTAGAATCTTAAACTAGTTTAGGTTGTAAAAGTTGATTACATGAGAAACTCAAAGCAAATAAATGAGGTTAATTGTTACATTGTTCTCTTAATAGCAGGTTAAACAAACATTTTGCCTCAATGGTAGGATAGCAGGCTTAATAAGTCTTACGTGACCTCAGGTGTATTATTAACTCTCATTGTAAGGTCCAGCAAAAGTCCCTGGCTCTTATAATGTAAAATATATTTCTATAATATTTCACTGCCATACCCCTTAATAACCAAATTTCAAAGATCATGAAACCAGATACACTTGAGTCACAGAACTATCATTTCCTTCACCTTTAACTCTGACAAAAACCAAAACTGTAAGAGTTAGAAGGATGAATCAGTAATTAAGAGTACTTGGTGTTCTTGCAGAGGACCCCATTTCAGCTCCCAGCACCCACAATTTGCCTCACAACTATGTGAAAAAAGTTTCAGGATATCTGACTTTTCTGGTGTGTGAAGGCACTAGGCAAGCAAATATTGCACACACATGTGGGCAAAACACTCATACACATTAAATAAAATTAGATGTAAAATAGTTTTCAAAAAAAGAAAAGAAAGAAAAAACCACAATGACAGTAATACAGGAGACTTTGAAAAGTGTTTAATCAGCCTATATAACCTTTAAAAATCAATAGATTTTATTTTAATATTTTACATGAGAATATAATGTACTTTGATCATACCCACTTTACTGTAATTTTACATTGCACTATTTTACCTACATTTAGGCACACACAGGTCCCTATGAAAGCCTATCATGTTATGAGCTGTGCATTGCCTTGGTGGAGTAAATAAGGACTGTGTTAAATTGTTCAGTCCACTATTATAGCTCTTTTCTACTCCCATCAAAGTTGTCTTGAATATTCTTTGGGGCTATGTCTTGGAACTTAAAGACATAATGAATAGAAGGATAGTTCAGTATTGACTGTGTCTAAAATCAAACAACGGATTTTTTTTTTGATTCAGTGACATAGGAGACAGATCCTAAATTCTGTGGTTTATAAATAAAAAATAATTTATAAATTTAACTAAGACAGTAAAGAGGAAGCTAGTGACTTTTAGACACAACTGCTATTGACATGTGATATCAAAGATAAGTAATCTGAAAAAAGTCATGGAGAATTCACTTAAAGTGGTAGAAATTCATAATTTGTGTAATGTTTCTCAATAAGCTAGTTTAATTTTTAATGTTATTGAACTGCTAGCAGTATTAAAATACTTGGAAGAACATAAAACATGTTTGAAATGTACTGTTTTAAAGATTGTCTTTAATATTATTTCTCATTAGTAAAAATTCAAAAACCATTAGGATATTTACCAATAGAAGTCTCCATAGAAGCACTGTACAGCAATAGAAAGTTTTTTTATATAATTCCTGATGTGGCACACTCTGATATACATACCAAAATCCAATAAGGTATTCAACACAAATTAAATTAATACTATGTACAATTAATCTTTATATTGCATTTCTGCTGTAGAAAGCATGGACCATAGAGGAGTTGTCTAGAAAGTATCATAAACCTGAATCTGCTGACCCAGAGTGACATATTTTATAGATAAATGACATACAATAATAAATTAACATCCTGAATATTATATTTGTTAGGGATATATGAATATTTATATTAAATACAATTTGAATTTGACATAATGTTCAAACACAAATAATGATCCAGAAATAAACAAAGCAAAGTATCAAAACATATGAGGAAAAAATATGTATGAATGTGATTTTTATCAAAATTTAAGACTAATATTATATTATGAAATTATTTGTGATTTTTAAAGATATCCTTATACAATAGAGTATTCTTTGGTATTACATACTGGCATATTTAGGAATGAAATAAGAGTTATTATTTATTTTCTAATGGTTAAAAAAGACTAATTTTTAAGTTATTTTAATATATCTCCACTAATTAGTCTTTAAGTCATTGAAACTACAGTATATGTATCATGGTTTTATGTTCATTCCACTAAGGAAACAGTTTAGCTCACTTTCACAGACAACAGTGCTATTTCTAAACTCATTTGGGAAATTATGTAACACTATAAAACATGTCAAGCTACAAACTTGAAAATTACACCAATAAATGTTTATTTATTCTCCTTTTGTAATTGGGCTATTTTCAATATAGGAATATTGGTACTAGCTCATTATAATTTATCATTTAGATATAGTATTTAGTTAATCTCATTTATTAATCTGTAGAGATACTTTAAATTAATTGTTTCTAAGAACATAGGCAAGTTACACTTCAGCAAAACCTCTAACATTTTTCAGTTGCATTGCACGTTTTATTCATTACCTCTTTTAGAACTTTTAACACCAGTGAACAGAGTGCAAACAAGCCAGGGCTGTCATCATTTGTGCAATTATGTGGGCTCATATTGTATTACAAAGCATAAGGAGTCAACTTCCTCCTTTCTGGCTTTCAACTATTACATCTTTCAACTTAACATATTAATTTTCTGAAGGGCCTAAAGACTAAAGGAGGCTAAATAATTGTACTCATAATGATTTCAGTGAAAATTATATTTGGGGCAAATGACAGCTCTGAAAATAAAGCAAAATATCTACATTTATATAAATTAAAATTATACTCAAGGTATATTTCTAAATTTACTCATTAATTACTACCATATACAATCATATACAACATGTACTATGTTTTTAATAGAAAAGACACTGCTCCAACAAAAATCCTTCCCTGTTTTCTTTTAAGTCTGGTTTCCAAGGCACTGTAACTAGAAGGAGTTGTTCAAGTTTCCCTTTCAATGACTATGGACCAAGGACTCTCATACCTGAAACCATGTCTGTATCAAAATTCTCCTATGCAAACGACTTGCTTTTCTCAGGATACACAATGCTCTTTTAAAGGCTTTGCATTGTTTTCTTCTAACCTCCTTTTTTTTTTTTTTTTTTTTTTTTTTTTTTTTTTTTTTTTTTTTGAACTCTTATATCCTGACAATTCTAATGTGGGAAAAAAATATTTCATTTCAGTTTAAATGAACTTTGACCAGGATAAATTTCAAGGGTTTGTAAATGTGTGTTGTCCTGTACATACAACAGTATTTTCTCATTAGGTAATCATTTTTGAATGAAATTTGTGTACTAATTTAAATAAAGTCCATTGTCAATATATCACTGAAATCATTGTGGTTTTATAATCTCTTTGTTTATATGTGTATATGTAGGTACATATATTTGAACTTACATAAATATGTACTTGCATAAATTGTATTGAATTTACATGTATAAAGTTATAATATATAATGATTGGTATTAGGGGACCCATTCTACCATGGATGAAACCACACCACGCAGGTAGTTTTTTGTTACATAGAAAAATAGACTGAGCAAATAACAGGAAATGCTAATAAGCATCTTTACTCCATGAACTGTTCTTCAGTGCTTGTCTATAGGTTTCTATGTAGAACTTTCTGAAATGATTCCCCTGCATGAGGGATGAGCTACATGATTCAATAAATCCTTTCTCTCCAAGTGGTTTTAACCACGGTCTTCATTACAGCAATATAAAGCCAAATTCTAGGACAAATTTCTAAACAGTCTTATTAATAAAAACCCAGAGCCAGATATTGGGGTGAAAGCCAAGAGATCAGGGAATAGGATAAACCACACCCAACCTCACCTAAACAACTGCTCAACTTCCAAAGAGACCTATTTCCTGTATCCCCACACCTAAATGCCTTTCTGTCCCTGGCATCTCACTTCCTATCTCTGCCCAGCTGCATCACTTCCTCTTCCTGCCCAGCTCTATCACTTCCTCTCTGTCTGCACAGACCTGCAGACCTTGGTTAACTAGTGGTGCTAGAATTCAAAGCGTCTGGCACCACACCTGGCTCTGTTCCCAGTGTGGCCTTGAACAAACAGAGATCTAGATGAATCTCTGCCTCCTGAATGCTAGGATTAAAGGCATGTGCTACCACTGCCTGACTTCTATGTTAATATAATGGCTGTTTTTTTTCCTCTGATCCTCAGATAAGCTTTATCAGGGTACACAGTACATTGGGGGGCACAATATATTACCACACCAAATAGGACACTACTGATAGTAAGAATTTACAGTTTTTTTTTTATTTTTGGTGAAAATATAAAAAAGAAATTCTTTAGTAAATTTCAAGGGTAAGTCATGTCAGAGTTAGTAAATTTTATTCCATGATGTATGTCTTTCAAAATTATAGACTTCTTTAAGAAAAAAAAATTATTTAAATCTCAATGTTTCATAATTCACATGTAAGAAATCCTTTTTAATCTGTGACAAATGATGAAAATTGTAGTTGTATCCAGCAATTTTAAATGACAAATGTAATTATTTTTTAATTATTTTTATTTTATTTTACAATACAATTCAGTTCTACATATCAGCCATGGATTCCCTTGTTCTCCCCCGTCCTGCTCCCTTCCCCTTCCCCCCAGCCCACCCCCCATTCCTACCTCCTCCAGGGCCAAGCCTCCCCTGAGGATTGAGATCAACCTGGTAGACTCAGTCCAGGCAGGTCCAGTCCCCTCCTCCCAGGCCGAGCCAAGCAATGCTGCACAAGCCCCAGGTTTCAAACAGCCAACTCATGCAATGAGCACAGGACCCAGTCCCACTGCCTGGATGCCTCCCAAACAGATCAAGCCAATCAACTGTCTCACCTATTCAGAGGGCCTGATCCAGTTGGGAGCCCCTCAGCCATTGGTTCATAGTTCATGTGTTTCCATTCGTTTGGCTATTTGTCCCTATGCTTTGTCCAACCTTGGTTTCAACAATTCTCGCTCATATAAAACCTCCTCTTTCTCGCTAATTAGACTCCCGGCGCTCCAACTGGGGCCTAGCCATGGTTCTCTGCATCCAGTTCCCTTACTCCTTGGATGGGTTTTCTAGCACGACAATTAGGGTGTTTGGCCATTCCATCACCAGAGTAGATCAGTTACGGCTGTCTCTCCACCATTGCCAGCAGTCTGTTGTGGGGGTATCTTTGTGGATTTCTGTGGGCCTCTCTAGCACTTTGTTTCTTCCTATTCTCATGTGGTCTTCATTTACCATGGTCTCCTATTCCTTGTTCTCCCTCTCTTTTCTTGATCCAGCTGGGATGTCCCACTCCGACAGGCTCTCTTTGCCTCGACCCTCGCCCTTCATTACCCCCACTCATGTCCAGGCTGTTCACATAGATCTCATCCATTTCTCCGTCACTGGGTGATTCCCGTGTCCTTCTTGGGGTCCTGTTATCCAGGTAGCAGCCTCCCTGGTGATGTGAGTAGCAGTTAGTCATCCTTGTTCCACATCTAGTATCCTCCTATGAGTGAGTACATACCATGTTTGTCTTTCTGAGTCTGGGTTACCTCACTCAGGATGATTTTTTCTAGATCCATCCATTTGCCTGCAAACCTCATGATGTCATTGTTTTTCTCTGCTGAGTAGTATTCCATTGTGTATATGTGCCACATTTTATTTATCCATTCTTCAGTTGAAGGGCATCTAGGTTGTTTCCAGGTTTTGGCTATTACAAACAATGCTGATATGAACATAGCTGAGCAAGTGCTCTTGTGGTATGATTGAGCATTCCTTGGGCATATGCCCAAGAGTGGTATAGCTGAATCTTGGAGGAGATTGATTCCCAATTTTCTAAGAAGGCACCATATTGATTTCCAAAGTGGTTGTACAAGCTTGCATTCCCACCAGCAGTGGAGGAGGGTTCCCCTAGCTCCACATCCTCTCTAGCATAAGGTGTCTTCAGTGTTTTTGATCTTAGCCATTCTGCCAGGCTTAAGGTGGTATCTCAGAGTTGTTTTGATTTGCATTTCCCTGATGATTAGGGATGTTGAGCAATTCCTTAAATGTCTTTCAGCCATTTGAGTTTCCTCTGTTGAGAATTCTGTTTAGTTCTAAAGCCCATTTCTTAATTGGACTATAGAAGAAGAGGATACACTAAGAGCCAGAGGATCAAGAAGGATGATGTGAGACAGTATCTTTTAGAAGTGAATCCTAGAGAAAACATGAAGAATCACATTATCAATACACTAGCAAGTGAAAGTGAGGAAATTTCATCAAGTCTGACCCATGGACAATGGAAGACAGACAAGTCAAGACTACCGAGGAGGTAAAAATTAGCCTCTTCTAGTGATAAGCACCTGGCTGGTTGTCTGATAAAAATAGTAACATCTGAAATCACACACACAAAAATAGCAAAAATGGATGCATTGGGTTATATTTATATACATTATCCATGCACATATTGAATATATTTAAAACATGTATATTTAAACTATAATGCAATCACTACACAATTCTCTATATTATCCTCACTCTATATCACATATACCTTGATTTTTCTCTTTGAAATTCATGGACACACACACACACACACACACACACACACACACACACACATTGGTTGGTAATTATGCATTCAAAGAAAGATCTGACATTTTTCCTTTTAATTTACATATTTAAATCATACTAAAGAAGGCATACTTTTTTGTTCCTGTTACAGGGATAAATCATTTACAAGCTTGTTTATTTTCATAGGAAGCAGATAATAAATACACATCACATTCTTCTCTTTTGTTTGACCAGCAGTTCTGAATATCTATGATGTTACTCAAGTTTTCAATGAATAATAAAAAAATGATGCATTATTCATCTTCATAATCCATTGAAGCATTCACTGAAGTACCTTCATAATCACAATTCCACTTGCTTAAAACTGAAATATGTCACAGACAGCTTTATGATATGTGACAGTCATCAAAATAAAAGATACAATGATAGCAGCAGAGGAAGTAGAGAGCCACAGGGAAGCCAAATATTTAGTATTCCTACACATTTAGTAAGTTGGATGTTCTAAAGCAGGAAAAGTTTTTTGTAAAATAAACATCAAAAATGTATTATAAATTATACTTTAGGTAACTATTTTTGTTTTAAATTCTAAATATGTTTGTTTTTTATTATTCCTAGTTTTGAGTTTGCCTTCACTTTTTTATATTTTATTAATTTTGGGGAAATTTCATACATTTTTGTTTTGATCATATTCATTTTTCCCTTATCTCCTCTGAGGGTATCCCCCATTTCCATATTGATTTAACTTTGAATCATGTTTTATAATTTATAATATATTTGTATTATTTTTTGAGGTTATTATGTAATTGCTACTTTTCTCCTTCCCTGTAGCAGGAATCTTAAAAGTTCTTATTAATAAAATCAAACCCGAGCCAGGTATTGTGGTGAACACTGGAAGATCAGAGAGACAGAACAAGCCACAGCTATCTCACCTTGCCCATTCCTCAGCTGGTCCTGTTTCCTCAGGTTGGAAGCCTCTGAGTCCTCATCCCAATGGCTCTCAGCTGAACTGCTGCTCGAAAGCCTGAAGCTTAACCAGCCAAATGCTTAACCAGCCAAATGCTTAACCAGCCAAATGCTTAACCAGCCAAATGCTTCTAGTTTCTGGTCCTCGCGCCTTATATACCTTTCTGCTTTCTACCATCACTCCCTAGGATTAAGGGCTCGCTTTCTAGGATTAAAGGCATGAGTCACTATGCCTGGCTCTTTCCAATGTGGCCTTGAACTCACAGAGATCCCAGATGGATTTCTTTCTGCCTCTGGAATGCTAGGATTAAAGGCGTGTGCTATCACTGCCTAACTAGTGGCTTTTTTGTTCTCTGACCCCAGATAAGTTTATTAAGGTACACAATATTTTGGGGAACACAATACCACCACATTTCCTCTCCTTTTGTCTAAAATTAAAGAAAGCTTATAACTAATACAAGAAAAACTACCCAATAAGTATATACAATATATACAGCCAAAAATTATATTAATGATGTCTAGTCCATTAACATTTGACAGATTCAGATAAAAACTCCATTATTTATATTAACAATGTCCAGTCCAGTAACATCTGATAAACTCAGACTAAAAAGTTTTCATTACTTATCTTATTTAAAACAAGTAGTTCCTTTTTAAAAGTAGATTCTATAATCTCCCTTTTTATCTTATCATTTACATATTGTCTTAACTTTGAATCATGTTTTATATTTTATAATATATTTGTATTATTTTTTGAGGTTATTATGTAATTGCTACTTTTCTCCTTCCCTTTCCTCCTTCACACCCCAATTAAGTCAAAATTTTTTTTTTGAAACTCATGGCCTCTTTGTTTATGAAGCATTTTCTTTGTTTGCTTGTTCTGATTTATTTTATTTTGTGTTTGTATGTGTAGCCTAATTAAATAAGTACAATCTGATCAGTTTGTATGATGTTACTAAACCCATTCAGACCAACCAATGTTGTTAGTATACTCTCGTGTGTGGCCATTCACTGGAGTATGTTAGAACAAGCCGGGGCCACAGTCTTAAAGTAAATGCTCACCCAGAAGGTAACTGTTACCAATAAGTCCTTGGCTAGGGCTGGAATTTCATTGTATATGACAGTTCATCTCATATGGAATTAGCTTCTTAATAATATCTAGAATGGATTAAATAGAATCGACTTCTTTTTATTTTTTATTGAAAATTTTTTCCTTTCATTTTACACATCAAAGATCCCCCCTTCCCTCCTCCTGCCCCCACCCAACCTCTCCCTCCAAATCTACTCCCTACTCTTTCCCACAAGAATACAAGGCCTCTCATGGGAAGGCAGATGGATTCTGATCTTGGGGGGCGGTGTAGATCAGTCTACACAACTATCTAGCCATACAGAGGTCATAGGCCAGTCTCTTGCAGGCTCCACAGTCATTGATCCAACTTTCATGAGTTCCCACTAGTTTGGTTTGGTTGTCTCTGCAGGTTTCCCCATCATGATCTCCATGCACTTGCTCATAGAATCCCTCTTCTCTCTTTGACTGGACTCCTGGAACTCTGCCTGGTGTTTGGCTGTGGATCTCTGCATTTGTGTTCATCAGTCACTGGAAAAAAAAAGCTCTGTGATGACAGGGTATTCATTGATTTGGTCACTGGGGTAAGCCAGTTCAGTTCAGACACCCTCTCCACAATTTCTAGTAGTCCAAGCTGGGGTCATTCTTGGGGATTCCTGGGAACTTCCCTAGCAAATGCAAAAGATAACCAGACTACAACCCACAACTCCAGAGAAGCTAGCTAACAAGGAAGACCCAAAGAGGGATCCATAGATTGTTCTGAGAAGGGGAAGTAGATGAGATTTCCATGAGTAAACTGGGGATGAGGGGTGGGCAATGGAGGGTAGGGGATGGGGATGAGAACATAAGGGAGCAGAATGATTGAGTTGGAAAAGGGATGGAGTGGGAAAGCAATGAAAGAGATCCCATGAAAGATGGAGACATCATGGGGATAGATAGAATCAACTTTTTAAGAGTTTACTTGAATTTATTGTTTCCATGTAGTGGTTTGAGTATATCCAATAAATTATTAATTTAGATTCCACTTCCAAGCATTGGGTCTTATAAATAAAACAGAAAAAAGTGACAATAGATAAAGGCAGTAGCCTGCTTAAACCAACTGGTAATGAAAAAAAATTAAGGAGCAAGAATTGGTGGTTCAAAGGCAATTTCCCTTCTAGCTTAAGCCTTTAACACTGTACTAATAAAGAGTTTGATGAAATGTTGCACATAAACCTTATGAAGCAGTAGATCTATCCACTATACCACTCTAATTGAAAACAATACTCAGCAATGTCATTAAGACAATTAGAATCTCCATTGTAAATGAACAATTTTCAGAAAACTAATTTCCCAGAGAAGACTGCAGGATAATGCAGGCGAATATGTAGCTAATAATTGCAATTTTGAAAGTATGCTTACCTTCTGAAGAAGCATTTAAAACTCAACATTTTCTAATTGTTCCTAACTTTCAATTAACTTTTTCAATAGGTGAGGATTGTTTCTCTCTTAATAAAATCACAATGACATTAAGAGACCTACTAATTTTTTTTGGTAAGTTTCTGATTTTACTATTGATAAAAAAAAAACAACACTGTTCTCTTTTGAATTTGACATATTTTGCAGTGAAGTGGAGGCACAAAATATAAAGGAAAGAAAAGAACAATAATTGAAGGATTAAGAGAAATGTTTATAAAATAAATATTTACAGTCTAGAAGCAGTGCTTAACCAACATTGTAAGTCATATATCAGAGGAAAGATCTTGGATGTTTATAGTAAGAATATGCAATGTTCTATTCACAATGTTACCATCCCCTTTTTAGGCATACTTTATTAATTACTAACAAGAATATTCTGGGGTATTTACTATTATCATACAATTCAGGAAAATTAAAGAGGCATTTGTGTGTTTTGCTTTCATATAAATTTGCATATAGCATCAATGTGACATCACCATTCTCTGCTATAATAAAAATATTAGGCTGAAATATGTGACCTAGAAGGAAAACCATGATTTTAAAGCTCAAATAAATCTTGCCATCATTTCTTGCATTGTCCCAAATGAATCCTCATATATAACCCTCAATAAGCTTTCATAACTAATTAATGACTTCTGGCATGGTCAGAATGTCTTCATTTACACTGATAATTTCTGCTTTATGGACAAATATATCTGCCCCATTTAACAGTTATTTGCACATGACACATAAAATAATATACAAGATTTATTTATGTACAAATATATATATATATATACATATATATGTATATATATATATATATATATAAATACATAATTGTTCTTTGATATAGTTGCTATGATTTGGTACACTGGGGATTTTATATGAAAATTTATCATATACTTATTAAATTTCTTAAAAATATGAAGAGAATGGTATAAGGTCACATGTCAGGAATCCCATGTGGAGACATGATTCAAAACTGTGATGGCTTCAAAGCAATTTTGAGGCTAAAAAAAAAATAATTGACCTTCATACCAATAAATATATAATCACAAATTTGTATTGCTTTGAAAAAACACCTGACAGAAAACCGCTTAAAAGAGTATTTATACATTTTAGCTCATTGTTTAAGCCGTTACAAAACATCACTGTAGGCAAAGCATCTCATGACTGCGCAAGGTAGGATATAGAGAAAGAGGAATGGTAATACTGAAAAGAAAAATCTTTTCTAATTAATAATCACAATACTCTTCATATTCAGCTGATTGAAGCTTGGACAAGCTTTTCTAAGTTACTTATGAATAAAAATGCAAAGGAAGTAAAAATGAACAAACTATATTTTCATTCACATTGAGAAAGTTTATAATAAATAATAAAAATATGAGATACTTAATTCTTTTTTATTATTTATCTGTTGTCACATTACCAACCCATTTACGAATTTTCTATCATTTGTCAGAAAATATAACTTCTCTTAATACTTGAATCATATGAAACATAAATTTTCTTCAATATACAAAACTATCAATAAAACCTAGAATTGGCCATATTTCATACTCATTGACTTTTCTTATAATTATCCATTATAATGAGGTGGAATCATTTTAGTTCTGATATAACCACTAAATTACTTTGGTTTAGATTGTGAGCAAAAAAAAAAAAAGATTGTAACTTTATCCATTTAATGCCAGAGTTGATATGATATCAGGTTAATATAATTTCAAAAGATAATTCAATGATATTATGAGGAAAATAGATGGAGAATGCTTAAATAAAGTATGTATGATGATTAGAAATGTGTGTGTCTGTGTGTGTGTGTGTGTGTGTGTGTGTGTGTGTGTGTGTGTGTGTGGTTTTCTGACATGGAATTACTTGATGTTTTTTTTATTTAAAATGCAGTGAAAGCATATGCGCAAATGAAAATAAGTTCTTTAGCTGGATGGAAAGATATTTCAGCAGTTAACATATCGTGATGTTGTACCAGAAGATCAGAGTTGAATTCCTGACACTAAATTCAGGTGGCATACAACAACCTCAGGCCTTTGTGGGAACCTATGCTCATGTGGATATACAAAAACAAAAAATAGACATAGACACAGATACACACACATGGGGGAGGAGAGAGAGAGAGAGAGAGAGAGAGAGAGAGAGAGAGAGAGAGAGAGAGAGAGAGAGAGATCAACATATAAAGAGCCAGTTAAAATAGATTTTTTTTTTTTTGATTTTTGAGACAGGGTTTCTCTGTGTAGCTTTGCGCCTTTCCTGGGACTCACTTGGTAGCCCAGGCTGGCCTCGAACTCACAGAAAGCGTCTGCCTCTGCCTCCCGAGTGCTGGGATTAAAGGCGTGCACCACCATCGCCCAGCAAATAGATTTATTTTTATTTAAAAGCATAACATCTTCATCAAGGGTAACAAAAAGCATCCAAACACCACACTCCTTGTTAGATACTGGGTTCAGCATATGCTCAATAGTTACAGAGCACAGCTATTTACTGATAAAATGGACCTGAATATTTTAATAATCAATTCCCATAGCTTTAATCTCTCTTTTGTTTTTGATTAAATATATTTATCAATCTTATTGGAGCTTTAGGATACACCTAAAAACCATCAGGTCAGTGATTTACCAATTAGAACTTTAATAGCCCTTCTGTGATCTCTGTTCATCTCTTTACAACTATAACATCATTATATCTTTCCTGTCTCACTTCTTTAATAAGTATAGTAATTTAAGTAATGTAACAGGAATCCAAAGCAAAAGTGAAAATAAAAATAATGGCATTTAAATTAACATATTGTTTTCAGGATATGTAAAGTCATACTTACTATACATAGCAAGAGTAGTCATTTATTTAAATTATTTATTTAAAACAAGCTACCTACACACTGAGAGAGAGTGAGAAAGAGAGTGTGTGTGTGTGTGTGTTTGTGTGTGTGTGTGTGTGTGTGTGTGTGTGTGAGAGAGAGAGAGAGAGAGAGAGAGAGAGAGAGAGAGAGAGAGAGAGAGAGAGAAGCAGGGACATCCTCAAAGCTTTCCTCCTCTCTTTTTTTTTTTTTTTTTTTTTTTTTTTTTGGTTTTTCGAGACAGGGTTTCTCTGTGTAGCTTTGCGCCTTTCCTGGAGCTCACTTGGTAGCCCAGGCTGGCCTCGAACTCACAGAGATCCGCCTGGCTCTGCCTCCCGAGTGCTGCGATTAAAGGCGTGCGCCACCAACGCCCGGCTTTCCTCCTCTCTTTTTAATTCAGGTACTCTGGGAAACAGACTCCAAGAGGAGCATTTCACAGACAAGTTTAAGATAGGGATTGATTAGGAATAAGGCAGAGGGAGACCCTCAAGTGACTGGAGGATCTTACAAATAATAACAATCAGTGGCTATACTGGTTCTCAGAGATCTGCAAAGTTCCTTCAAGTGGCCTTGTTCACAACTATCCAACGTTTCTCTCCTGTCTTTTCAGAACTTATATTCTAATTTTTTCTCTTCTCTGAAAAAGAATTCTTAAAAATCAGCTTTCTCTTGAGATACAGCAGTATAATATAGAATACAGCTGTTGCCTCAGATGTAGATAGAGATGTGAATATCAATCTTACTAAGAATGAGTTTTGGGTCAAAGAGTACTGCTCCTTTCTGATGAATGATTACAAATACTCAAGAGGATGCTCACTTTTTTTTTTTTTTGCAACAGATTAGAAAACCTGTGGCCTGTCACTGATTTATAAAACTTTATAACCTCAACATCCTTTGAATTACCAGTGACCCTGAACATGTTCAAGAGGAATTACAAACCACTGTGACCTGCTATGAACTCATTGACTGGATTAGAATTAATGACTCAAAGTTGTTTTCCCAGAAGTTAAATTCTTCAAAGTGCATTCAGAAGTAGACTGGCTGATAAGCAAATCTCTTGGAAATATATTGATATCTATTATCAGGCAAAGATAAATTAGTAAGGACACTATTTACACTCTACTAAACTCAGAATTAGTTTTTCACCAGGTTATGATCATTTGATAGGTTAATTAATAGCTTTTAAATACAACAATTTTTAGAAACATTTTTTTCTTCTCAAAGGCTTAATGGACTGTAGATGCTTCATTGTTTTATCACCTTTTCTTTAAATTTCAGTAGTAATTTGAAATGATTGCAGTAGTTTCAGAAGCTTATCCTAACAGTTAGTGGATGGACAGATTGGCAAAACTGGAATGTCATTATAAAGAATTGGTTGTTGTCAGGTCGTGATGGCGCACGCCTTTAATCCCAGCACTCGGGAGGCAGAGGCAGGTGGATCTTTGTGAGTTCAAGGCCAGCCTGGCCTACATAGTGAGATCCAGGAAAGGCGAAAAGCTACAAAGAGAAATCTTGTGTCAAAAAAAACCAAAACAAACAAAAAAAAACAAAAAAAAACACCAACAACAACAACAAAAAGAATTGGTTGCAATAAGAATAAATAGAGTAAATTAATGATATATGAATTTATACATTTCATTTTAAGACTTTGGGGATGACTAAGTAGAAAATTCAAGAATAAGGAAAGGCTTGCAGCTGAGGTATAGCTTGGTAGAGAAATGCCCTACCATGTAAAAGCTTCTTCCTTGGATAAAAAAGTAAACAGGAGGGAAAACAGCAGAAGCTAATGGAGACTTGGCACGAAGGTGACCAATCAAATGTAATGTGTGTTGGCCTCTTTTTCTTTCCAGAGCATGTTATCCCACCATTAGTGAAAGACACTAAAGCCAAGTAACCAACATTCTTATTATTAAGGAACTGAAAATATGTAGAGCAACTTCAATCATTTGATTATCACTTGGTATATGCTAGGATGTACTCTAGTTTGACACAGAAGTCCGACTTGAGTGTATTTACTCTTATGTTTAGTCAGCAGGAAGGCCCATTGTTTTAGTGTGACTGTATCTCATAAGACCTGCTTCCTAAAGTACACATAAGATAGCAATTCTGCATTTTATGAATATGAATAAAAAGCTGCCACATCTGTACTCTTCTAAAATTGCCCAGTTTGTAGACTCTGCAACAACACCATTTTTCTTTTCGCATATGAAAGTATACATTTTGATTTGTTTCATAATGTATTTATTATTATTGTGGTAATCAAATTATTATGGGTACTTACACCATTTGAAATGTTATCTTAGATTTACAGATCTATGTGAGAATATTTTCTCTAGTGAGTAGTACAGATTCTATTCCCTTTTCTGCTGGATCTTTACAGATAAAAGTGATAGATTTATCTGTATCTAATTGTTTGAAATAATAACAGGCCATAAACTACATGAAGTTAAACAAATAATTTAAAACATATCTTATGTTTTAAAATCATATTCATTGATCATCTCATTTGGAAAATAATGGGATAGTGTAGGAAGCTGGTCAGAATGTATATAGCACACCAATCAAAAAGTTTCTAGGCCTGGATTACTTCAATGATGTCATCAGACAGACAACCATTAGTAAGCATTGGATTTTTTTCCATTAAACATAGATTCTTTTCTCAAACAATATATTATCAATAGAGTCAGTAAAATGAAAATTGATTAACAAGAACCAATCCTCGTATTCAGTAACACATAAACATTATCAAATGGCAAATACATCTCACCGTAGAAGCTATGTGTATATGCAATGATTATACCCTTAGGGGAGAGTTCTTGGAAAGATGTGAGAGCAGACATAAAAGCATGTAAAAGCAACCCTTTACTAAAATTCATGTTGTAGTATAAGTATGTATCAAATAAAATGCCATTGAGCATAGTCACACACACTACAGCTGTTTCAGATTCAGGTTCTAAAATGAATTACAAAATATCAAAGATTTATTGGACTACACATTTAAAGATAATTTGGATTTTGCATAATTAGCAATATTGCCAAGGTACTGAATTTAGAATTTTTAAATTAAAAACTTTAAATCACAACTTGTATAATGAACATAACAGTGTTAATATTAACTCCACTGAAACTTTAGCTGAACAAAAGATATATAAATATTTATTTACTTTGAATTTGCAAGAAACTCTAAAAAATTGGCAGATTAATGAAGCTCTAGTTGAATTATGCCACTGAATTTTCATTTACTTCATAGTTTTATAATGTTGCCTAATGATTTTTAGAAAGAAATTTTCAAATATGTTCAAAAATAAGAGAAAATTTAAAAAATCTATGTATTTTCTATGAATCTATACATCAAAATGAATATTTGTTTAAAATAGAAAAATGTCTAGCTTAAAATGACATAATTTTAAACATGAATGCACTCATCTACACATAATCTATAGATAATTCTTGTAATTTTCTCTGATTGCTATCTCAATTACCCAATGTATGGAACTATGGAAGTATATTAATCAAGGAAATCAAGGTATAGATTCATTTCTTGATGAATTATCTTCTGTGGTTATTAGTCACATGGCATAAAAGAAGTAGGATATCACCCTTTCCTCAAGCAAACACAAATTCAAGATTGTGTTTTTCATCATCTTGAATGAATTTAAATGAAACCTCCAATACTAACATATTGTTTGTTAATGCTTTAACGTTTTAATTTATATATGTATACACACACACACACACACACACACACACACACACACACACACACACACACTTATCCTACAACTGACATCATACTGAATGGAAAAATTTGAAATACTTTTTGTGTAAACTCAGTAACCAAAAAACAAATACTGGTGTTACTCTTCCTATTCTACTGAAGCATATGATTTTAAGTCTTACTCAGAGCTACTATGAAACAGAAGGAAAAAAGGTAATAAAACAAAAAAACAAAATGAAGGGAATTTAATTTCCTCTGTGAGGAAAATACTTTTGAAATTCTTAGGGAATAAGAATTGATAATATTTATATATGAGTTTTGCTTGCCAGTCTGTGGGTTATCACACAATTTTCAGCATTCCCTTAACTTTTATAATAGGAATTGGTGAATGTCTCTAAAATATTCAAATTACAAATATATACAAAATTAAAGTAATTTACAAAATGCAATTATATTATAGCCATTACCTGACATCAGGCTATTAAAACTGATCCAACATACTCAACAAGAAATTGGCAATAAAACAACATAGAGATTAATTGCGAGGAGGAGAGAATTCATAGATATACTCAGACTTATATGATCAGTTACTTTTAGGCAAACATGCCACGGCAATTTATGAGCAAAATAACTTTTTCTAAAAATTATAGTATATAAGCTGGACATCCATATGGAAAATGATGAACTTCAGACCTTTCCTCAAGTGAATCATTTAATTGAATGCAAACAAATTGTATTTCTTAGTACAAAAGCTAAATCAAAGAGATGTGTCACTACAAAACATAGAAAACTCTATTGACATCAGGCTAAGTATCACTTGGAAAAATTATAAAATGCATAATCAAAAAATAAAGTTTTGGAATATCGAAACAACAAAAATTGGTTTAGTTCAACACTCAAAATAAAGAGTATAATGATGTTATAAAAATATATGCTATACACAAGAATAATATGTTTTGTGAATAGTTAAAGAACTTCCTTTATGAGATGATATGCAAGGCTATTTTTAAAATGACTGTAAGTCCAAGTATAATATTCTTACACTCTTTACTCATTAATTACTTTAATGATATTCACTGCAATGCTAGCCATCATTATTCTAATATATGTAAAGTCATAAAGAATAAGTTTATGTTTAGGCAGAGATTTTAAATTCATTTCTTTAATTAGAAACGAGGGGCCATTTTCCCAGTTTGTATACTTGTACTTTTTTGCTTTGTACTTTTCATAAATTTTGGATCAGTTGGTTTTCAATAATAATGCCTTTACTCTCCATTTTATGGGATTTCTGTATTGGCAACACTAACAAAATTTTCATTGACATATCATTTTCAAATGTGAGGTATTCCAGTGAATAATAATATCAGAATAAACTTGTAGTACTTGAAACAGAAATGTTTGATGAAATTCATCATTTGTTCAGTCAATGTTAATTGAAAGCAATATATAAAATTCCCAGGTTAGTGAATTGTTTATTTTATCATACTAATATGGTGTGTGGTGAATAAACTCTGGCAAGGCTTCTCATCGAATTTAGTTTTAGCTCAAGTTTACATCTCTCAGACAGTCTAAGATCAAAAACACATGTGACACTTTATGCTAGTGAGGCTGTGGAGCAAAATGAACACACTTTCATTGCTATTGAGAGTGCAAATCTGTACAGCCACTATGGAAATCAATTCTATTTCCTAAGAAACTTGATAATCAATCTACTTCAAGACTCCGTTATAATACACTTAGGTATATACAATACCCAAAGGATGTTCCATTCTCCCACAAGGACAGTTTCATAAGCATGTTCATTGAGGATTTATTTATAATAGCCAAAAAATGAAAACAACCTAGGTGTTTCTCAATGGAAGAATGGATAAGGAAATTGTATATTTACAAAATAAAGTGTTACTACACTGTTAAAAATATGAAATTCTCAGGCAAATGGATGGAAGCAGAAAAAAAAATCCCAGGTAAAAAAGTTAATTATGGTATGCATTCACTTATAAGTGGATATTAGTCATTAAGTAAATGATAACTAATGTATAATCTGTAATCCTAGAGAGGTTAGGTAAAGAGGAGGCGTCTAGGGAGGAAATAGGGATCTCCCTGGCTGGGGGAAGTAGAATAGATTTTACAGGTGGACTGAGGAGAGGGACAGGAGTGGGAGGGATCAAGTGTGGGTTAGGAGGTGCAGGAGAGGAAGAGAGAAGGAAGAAACAGCTGGAATTGGAAGACATTTGGTGGGGTGGTCTGGAATCCTAATGCAGTGGAAGCTTCCTGAAATCTGTGAAAGTCATCCTATTGAGGACTCCTAGTAATGGGAAATAAGGAGTCTTATTTGGCCATCTCTTTTAGGCAATCCATGCTTCCAGTGGCAAGATTTCTTAGCATTCAGTTGAGTTGTTGGACAAGTGCAGGAGGAGGCTATGGGAGTATACAGCAGGTGACAAGTAGTATCTAACAGGTCAGCCTGCCAGACGAATAAGTCTCTGATGGGGAGCCCCACTAGGCAAAGTCGGTGGTGTCACTGGCAGTGGAAACCAGTTGTTTCCTGTCTGTAACTTTCTCATGTTCCACCACTTACCTCCCTAAAAAGAACAGCTCTGGGTTTTTTTTCACAGCCCATTGGTAGTGTTTTACACCTTTGGCACACATAGTTGTGAATGGTCAGGAAGATGATTTCTGCTTAAAGTGTAAAATTCTGATAATACTAGAATATTTTTCATAACTGACATGAGAAAGATCAGTATTCTGAGTCACATAGACATCTAATTTTAGATTTCAGAACAAATTCAAAACATACTGACTGCCTTTGCAGAGAATACACAAACATAAGTTCCAGGATTTTATTGCTAAATCAAGGTCATACATGAAGCAACTTGGTAGACATAGCCCTCTGCAGTTATTCTCTTTCTGCATGTACCCCAACCATTCAAGGTTCAGCCAACTAACTGTGACTGTTAAGTCCTGAGTTTCAATGTCAAGCTCTGTCTGAAAGCACTAACCACTCAGGCTACATGCTTGGCCAAGTGTTACTCACTGGCTGGTCAGCACTATCTTCCTAGCCTGAGAAAAACTATGTGACTTACCATGTGTTATGAGAATGGGTTGGACCCGGAAAATGAAACATATAACCGTCCAAAGTTTGGCTGTGAGAGGAGAAGGAGGAATGAGAGAAGGTGGAGGAGTGAGAGAGTGAGTGAGTGTTTGTTAGTGTGTGTGAGAGAGACAGAGAACTGTGTGGAGGAGCTGCTGCTATGTAGAGGAGTTCTGTAAAGAGCCAGCTGTGAGTGTGTGTTAGAGTGTGTGTGTGTGTGTGTGTGTGTGTGTGTGTGTGTGAGAGAGAGAGAGAGAGAGAGAGAGAGACAGAGAGAGAGAGAGAGAGAGAGAGAGAGAGAGAGAGAGAGAGCAAGAACTGTGAAGAAGCTGCTGCTATTCAGAGGAACTCTGTAAAGAGCTAGCTGTGAAGGTGTGTTAGAGTGTGTGTGTGTGTAGATGTGCAGAGGGAACTGAGGAGGGAGAAAAATAGCTAGACAGGAGAGAGAGCAAATGGAAGTTTCAGAGAGAGTTTCTGAGAGTTATGTATGTAAAGAAAAACATATAGCTGTATCTAAAGAGATGTAGCTGTGTGGAGACTGCTTTTCAGAGAAAGATATTTTTAAGATGAATTAAAGGACAATTAGCATCAGAAAACATGTGTGTTTCCTTATTTTTTTCCCTGAGCTAGAAAAGGTCTAGCTCTCAGATAAGAATATTTCTTATCTTCACTGCATTTGTAGTCTTTTTTTTTTTTTTTTTGCATACCCTGGTGGTGACTGAAAGCTGGCCTTCAATTACTGTTACACAAGAGGGTTATGTTGGTTTGAAGAAAATATACTCCCTCCACGTAGAGATTGGCACTATTAGGAGATGTGGTTTTGTTAGAGTAGGTATGGCCTTGTTGGAGGAAGTGTGTCACTGTGGGGGTGGGCTGTGAGGTCTCCTATGCTCATGTTGTGTTCAGTGTAGACACAGTCTCCTTCTATTGCCTGTGGATCAAGATGTAGAACTCTCGGCTCTTCCAGTACTATGTCTGGCTGCATCCCACTGTGTCCTCCCATGATGATCATGAGCTAAACCTCAACAACCATAAACCACTGCAATTAAATATTTTCCTTTATAAACGTATCTATATTGCCATGGTTTTGAGTTTCTTCACAGAAATAGAAGCCATAAGTTAGACACAGGTCCAAAGAAAATGACTAAACAACCCAGGCTGTGGCTAAGTCTAAAGGCTGTTTTCTGCAAGCTTTGAGTGGGTCCCCATCTGAGAAAAAACATATCACACCCATGTTCCGGTTCCTTTAATGCAGAACGTTCTTCTGTAGGCTACTAAAAAAGAAACATGGACACCAATCCAGCCATACAACCTCTGATGTACAACCTGTCCTGTCGACAAATTATGCTAGGACACTGGTGGCACAGAACTTGCAGAAGTAGCCAGTCAATGTCTTCTCTAACTTAAGGTCCTGCTTGGGTAACCAAAACATAGACTAGGTAGCCCAGAGACCTAGAATAAAACCAAACACTACTACTCCAAAAGGAAAAAGGGAAAGAAAAATAGATATAAGTATATAAATAGAATTATTATTAATTATATTCTGCTGTGCTCATAGATCAATGCCTCATCCACTCACCACAGGAGACTTCTTCCTGCAACAAATGGGAAAAGATGAAGAGACCCACAGCCAGACATTACACACCAAGAAAGACCTTAGATCACACTGCTCTAAATGAGATGTATCCATCAAACCTCTCTCCTTATAGCTCAGGAATCCCCTAACAGTGGAGGCAGAAAGAGTGTGAGAGCCAGTGAGAATAGAGAACACTGGGAGTATATAGGCTATTCGACTCAACAATGGAAGGTGCACATGAGCTCACAGAGACTAAATCATCAAGCTCAGGGCCTATATGGGTACATATCTATAAAAGTCCTCTGTGTATATATTGTAACTATTATCATTGCATTATTATGGGACTGTGACTGTGAGAAAGCATGAGTCTCTGTCTCTTGTGATTGTACTTGGGACTATTTTCACTGTGTTGAGCTGCTCTGTCCAACTTCAGTATGACAATTTGCTCCATCTTATCATATTTTGTCATGTTTGGTTGTTATCTCTTAGAAGTCTGTTTTATTTTTTCTAATGAGAGGCAGAAACAGAGAGAATATAGAAGGGATGGCAGGTGGGAAATGACTGGGGCAGTAGAGGAAAGGGAAATCATAACCAGGATATGATATATGAGAAAAGAAATTAATTTCAATAAAAGAGAAAACTGTGAAAAGAAAAAAAAATATACATCTATAATATGACTCAACTATACAATTTCTTGGCATAAACACATAGGATTTCATATCTTACTAAAAAGACACTAGCTCAGTCATTTTCTTAAGACACAGAATGATAAATGTTAATTGTACTCTCTTATCTGTAGTTCTTAGCTCTGAAACTGCCTATTTATTATCAAAGTCATGTTAAAAAGAATAAAATCTTAGTATTTAGGTTGGGACTGTCTGCCCTGTGCTTTGTATCAACATAAAATATTATTAGCACTCTTTCAGGTATCTAGCCTCTTAATATTTGTAATGTCCATTTCTTTCATGTTAATATTATTAGTTTAGACTAATAAAATGTATTATATAGATTGATAAACAAATATTTTTAACATGAAATGTATATCCCGGTCAATTTAAAAAGAGAATATTTGTATTTTTAACTTTTATTTATTCTTTGTAGCTTTCAAATCATGCATCTCCCCATCCCTTCATTTCCACTTTCTGCCCTGGCAACTCCTCCACAAAATAAAATTTAAGGGAAAGAATAAAAAGAAATAGAAAAATCTCATCACGGAAGCTGTAGTTTGACACAGTGAGTCATGCAGTAAACCCCTTTGTCTATGTATCTTTTGCTTGAAAGTATTCATTGCAAAGAGTCATTGGTTTTGTTGAGTTCTCTGGTTTCTGCTAAACTAATGGTACTGGGCCTACCCTGGTGCTGCCGCTGATGAAGGACAAGGATAGCTCTCCTGCTCTCATGACCTCAGGACCAGCTGCTCCAACTGCCACTGGTGGGGAGAGGTTAAAGGAGGGGAAGAAGGCATCTTTCTCTCACCTAAGCCACTGTATGGCAGATGAGGGACAGGGGCAGATCTCCCATACTCATTTATTCAAGCCCTGCTCACACTCTCCTTCGTGAGAAGAGTCAGCTCTATTGTGCTGCTCAAGTGAAAGGGGGCATATTCCCGAGTGCTGCAGCTCATAAATGGAAATGCTAACTTCTCTCACCTGTCACTGGTGGTAAGGGATAGGGCATGGAGGTTCTTTCCCTCACCTACTTTATCACATGAAAGCTGAGTAATTGAGGCTACTCTCCAAAGCTCATAACCTCAGGGCCAGCTTAACTGTATCCCTGGGTACAGTGCCTGCTCTCCAAATTGCTGTAGCTGGTGACAGGCATGGCCAGATCTCATATCCTCATGAACTCAGTGCCAGCCCTCTCAACTGCCACAGGTGGAGAGGGGCAAGGACATTTGTCTCTTACCCATGCCACCACATGGAAGATAAGGAGGGCAGGACTTTCTCTCATACTCTCATTCCCTAATGGGCTCAACTGTGCCCTGGCAAACAGGGTCATCTCTGTTGTCTTTCCCAGGCAGGTATAGGACCCACTCTTCTAAGTACTACAGTTGTTGAAGGACAGGGACATGTCTCCCTAGTGTTGCAGCCAGTGAGGAGTGGGGCCATCTCTGTGAATCCCTATCTTCGAAGCCTTTGGTGGTAACAGGAGCAATGGACATCAACACAGACCATGGCACCAGTAGGGCCATGCCGGGATATCACCATGGTGCCAGGGAGCAAGCTGGCTATCTACTTCATTCTGATCCTCACTGCCTTAAACTCTACAGATCTGTGACTCTCCAAAATACAGGAACTGCAGGTGGCAGTTTCTGCTCAACCAAAAACTCCCAAATACCCAGAAACCACTTCCCAATTTACCACACAGAAGCTTATATTAATGATAACTGCTCTGCCATTAGCTCAAAGTTATTACTGATTAGCTCTTACATTTAAATTAACCCATAATTCTTATCTATGTTTAGTCATGTGGCTTACTACCTATTCTCAGTTTGGCATGCTCATCTTGTGTCCTCTACATCTGGCTGGCAACTCCTGACTCTGTGCTTCTTCTTCCCAGCATTCTCTTAGTCTGCTGGCCTTGGCTATAATTTTGGCCTGCCTATTGGCCAATCAGCATTTTATTAAGCCAATTTGAGTGACACGTTTTTACATTGTACATGACATTATCCCATAGTAAGGAACCATTTTTTTTTCTGTCTGTCTCTTTCTCGCACACCCCATCATATATTTACTCGCTACAGTAATTCCCAATCTCCCAGTGCCGCACGCCTCCTGGTGGACCCATGTTTTCTAATTGATGCCTGTGGCAGACATGTGGGTCTCCTCCTGATTAGTCTTAATGGTGTTGGATAAGGTGCAAAAGTGAACTTTTATTTATGCATAAGTGCTCGTTCAATAGAGCCAGGATATTGAATAAGTCACAAAATTTCCAGGCACTCTAATAGCTTTACAAAAATTCAAATGTTGTGATATTTTCTTGTTTGAGATTGGAGACAGCAGCCTTAGCTGTACGTTCATGTTTCAGACATTATTAGAAAATCATGTTAAAGAGAACAGAATTTTGTGAGTTAAGTATTTTTTTAATAAAGTAAAAAACACTAACATAAAACAAAAATCATCCTGTCAAAGTTGGACAAGCCAAGCCAGCAGAAAAAAAGAAGAACTGCAGAGAAACACAAGAGATCTGCTCTTGCCCACATACACATGAGCCCCATGAAAGTACTAATCTTAAAGCTGTAATACACATGCTGTGGACCATGTAGACCTATGTATACCTTGTGAATACTCCCTCAGTCACTGTGAGTTCATATAAGCATTCCTCAGTTGTTTAAGAGGGCCTTGTTCTGGTGTCCTCTGTTCTATCTGTCTCCATAATTCCTTAATTCCTTATGCCTTCTTTTCTGTCAGGTTTCTTAAACTCTGAAGGGAGAGATTTGATGGAGTCATCTCAATTAATACTTTATAACTTTATGTTCTAATCTCTCTCTCTCTCTCTCTCTCTCTCTCTCTCTCATTCTCATTCTCTCTCTGTCTCTCTATCTCTCTGTCTTTCTCTCTCTCTGTCTCTCTCTCTCTCTCTCTCTCTCTCTCTCTCTCTCTCTCTCGTGTGTGTGTGTGTGTGTGTGTGTGTGTGTGTGTGTGTGTGTGTGTTTGTGTTTGTGTAAAATGGTAGTCTGTTTGTTTTTGTATTTGCTCCCATCTGCTCACCAGCAGAAGCCTTTCTAGTGTGGGCTAAATGAGGCACCGATCTATGAGTATCATAGAATATCTTTATGAGTAATTTTATTGCTTTCTTTTAGACCAGTAGTGTTAAGTTTTACCATTGGTCTCTGAGTTAGATAGTCTCTGGTTTTTAGTCACTCAGACAATGTCAGGTTTGGGTTCATCTCATGGAGTGTGCCTTAAGTCAAAGCAGACTATGGTTGTTTATTGCTCTAATGTTGTGCCACCATTACCTTAGTGTATTTTACAGATTGGACACACTGTAGATCAAAAGTTTTATAGTCAGGTTGGTGTGGTGATTTGAAAGAAAATGCCCTCATATTGAGTAGCATTGTCAGGAGATATGGTTTTAATTGTGTAGTTGTGGTCTTCTTGGAGAAAGTGTGTCACTGTGGGGTCAGGCTTTGAGGTATATTCTCAAGGTACAGCCAGCATGGTACACAGTTCACTTTATGTTACCTGTGAATCAAGATGTAGAGCTTTCTGCTATTTCTCCAGCACCATGTCTGCATGCATGCTGGCATGCTTCCTGCCATGATGATAATGGACTTAACCTCTGAAGTGTAAGCAAGTCATAATTAAATATTATATTTATAAGAGTTCCCGTGGTCATGCTGTCCCTTCACAGAAATAGAAATTCTACAAAGACAGTTGGTATTTACATATTTTTGTATCCTAAAGACTAGGTTTGTATGCCAAAAAAGTAGAACACTGGAGTGAAGTTTCTACATAGGGACCAGCTCAAATTCTTCCTTAGTTGCTTGAGTGTTACATTCAATGATGGGGCCTTGTTGTCAGTTAATGGAGAACAACCTATTGTCTTGGCCACAGCCCATAAAAATAATTCATATCAGTGTTATATATTTGCATATAATTTTATAATTAATATATTTTAACTTATATATACATATTATTTCCCTCTTGTATGTTTCTGATTTTCAAAGAAGCATTTAGATGTTTCTGATTTTCAAGTAAGCATTTAGAAAAAAATTAATATTTCTGTGAAAAATTATTTATTTACAACTAATTTCTCTCCTTTTGAGACTAGAAATATGACAAAAAGTATGAGCATCAATTATGACTATTTTCTAACTTTCAAGAATTACATTAGCCATTTTGAGAAATGTTCTATACAACATAAAATTTCTTGGAGAAATTTATCCTATATATATATATATATATATATGTATGTATATATATATGTGTGTGTGTGTGTGTGATTGAACACATGGCAGATATATAAACATGCTTAACAGAATATTGCTAAGTGTATTTCATAAATAATAATGTATCCAACATTGTAATATTAAAAATAGAATAAAAAGCAGCAAAACGCTATCGGACTCCTAAGATATGTAAAACTGTTAACAGAGAATTTACAATGTACCTTCACAAAATGTTTTAAATCTGTCAAAGTATGTTACATGTATTTAATATAAGAACTTGAGAGGCAGGGGAATTTGGATTTTTATGAGTTCTAGGTAGGCCTGATCTAGGAAGTTCCAGGAAAGACAAAGCAATCTGTGAGAACCTACCTCAAACATAAATAACGTAAATAAATACAGAAATACATAAAAATAAAGTAAGAACATCAAAATCTGATGTCTATAAAATTTGTAGCAAAGTCTACATGTTGTCTATATAATGATTATATGACAGAGCAATTATGACTAGTAATATTTATAAATGTAATGGTGTTGAAAATTTAAATGTAGGATTTTGCATGTATGTTTCCCCTAAAGGTGCACAAATGTGTGTGTTTTGTTTACACACATACTTCCTTTGTAAAAGATATCTTACACTGTAATGTAACATCATAATTTTGTATATTATAGAATCAATCCATTCAATTATAATTTAAGTATTTTTTTCATTTCTCTTTAGACTTAGAGAGAAGCTTTTATACCTGTGATTTTATCCATATACTCTTAAATGTGTCTATAATCATAATTAATAAAACTGCATGAAGGTATTATTTTATTCCTAGCAATTGTTCTTGTTGGTCTATTTTGGTTTAATTGTATAGAGATTGAATAAATAATATTCAAGACTGTCATCATGAACTATAATTCACATATTTTATATACAGTAGAGGACAAGATTGAAGAACTAAAATGTCATTATTTTCACTGACTAATATTTTAATATAGACCAAATAAGAAGAGAGGGAGCAAGATGAAGAAATCAGTATTCATTGACTGCCTACAAGATGATCTGCATTGATTTGTAAATTGTTATGTTTCATTGAATTTTAAAATATTTGAATTATAGAAATTATAATATTAATTTTCAAAAAGCTATATAACTATTGAAAGACTTCAATTTATTGTAGCCCACCCAAAAATAGCAGCCAGTGTTTAGAATTTTCAATATACTTGCTGCTACCACTAAATTCTATTATGTATTTGTTAGATATATTAATTTTGTAATATTTCAACAAATATCAAATAGTCTACATATAGTTACAATATTTAAACCCATAATACCTCTAGAATTTCAATTTGTGTCTATTTTATATAAAAAATTTTAAGGAAAAGCTTTGTTGTTATTACTGTTTAATTTAAGTGGAGAATTTTAAAGAAGGCACATTTAATTATAGATACTCATTTTCTGAGTTTATTAAACTTAGAGAAACAGGGTAATAAGATTTGTATAAAATGCAATGATCTGAATTTACTGGTTTTGTAAAGCAGGAATATTCTAATGCAGACTATATTTATGTATTTTAAACTGATAGCAAGCAAGTTTTATATACCCTGCACAGAAGACTCATGAATCATCAGCAAAGTGGTCAAGTTCATGCAAGCAAGAAACAATAGATTTGTACTTCCTCTTTCAAATGTCAAGTCAAGTACAATTTCCACTACATTACAGCTGTCTTTGGCAATGATAGTTCTTTCTCTAGTTGAAACAAAAAAAAGGAAACTGAGCAATATTTTCAGTGCACTCTAGGCCTAGTGTTTCATCTTCGATCCATTGTAAAATTGCTCTCCCCACTGATATACTAGTCACTAGACTTGTTGTAAGCAGATAAAAATATGGAAGTAGAAATTCCCTTTGGAGACAAAGGCTGGGGATACTGAAACACACAGGTCAGGTACAGGAAGAAATAGAGTTTTTCAGATATTTTCTTGGAAAATGATTTATAGTGTCATTTTACAAGTTATGCTTTTTGCCAAATATTTTCAAGAAACATAGGCTTAAAATATGCTCTTATACATGCCAGTAAACATTAATAACAAAAAGTAATGACATATTTGATTCTCTTCATAGATTATAAGTATTGCCCTCTCCAGCTCAGATACAGTGATACAGAAAACCATATTGTAACTCATTATATTTGTTTATTAATGGTTAGGAAATATAAAATAGGTATTTATTTATAGTAAAATTCTATAAAATCAAAATTACAAAAACAGTTTTCTTGTGTAGATTCTGAAGGCATATGCTATAATACTGAATTCTGTGAGTAAATCATAGTATATTTGTGATAGTATCATTTGTAGGTATATGATCACAAATAAATGAGATATTAAATATATGCACCAAACTTAGATACTTTTGAATAATTTTTCATAGAAATTTGTTTGATGATATTTCAAAAAGAGATATTTGCCATGCATCTATCATTACACCTTTTCTGTCACATTATACATGAATGCAAAATATATTTGATTTCTTTATCTTTTCCAATGAACATAAATCCAAATGAATAAGTACTTTACTTTGTTTTCTATTATTTTACTTCAGTATCTGAGGATGTCAAACTTGCAGAAAAAAATTCATTTTGATTCATGGTTCTGGAATTTTGATCACATCTGCTGATGGCCTGTGAGCAGATTCCCCACATAGAACAGAAGACAACTAAGGGCTTGAAAGAGAACATGGGTATAACTATATGTTCTGTGTCCTATCCTATGAATTTCCCATCATTCAACCATGAAAACTTCAAGTGTGTGAACAGATCTCACCTGAAGCAGCTCCAAAAGTGCTGTGTCTAAGTACAGTATGTTTCCACATTTAAATGCATTCTAATACTGATATGTTAATAAATGGGCCAATGGCAACATATTTTTACACATATGCAAAAACCCATCAGTTTGCAAGTACACATACAGAGTATAACCACCCTGGAGCTCACAATCTCTACTTATGACACAACCATTTATTTATTTATTTTTAATCTTCACAGTGAAAAGTCTCAAATTGTCCACCGATATCCATTCATTGAACTATGAATTTCTGGGACATTTGTTTATTTCCCTCATCTATTTTCTTTGCCTATCAAATATTTTCTCTGCAAAATTATTTACCATGGTTTCTTTATTTCATGGTGAAATGTACAGGGAAAAAAGATTTTTCAAAATTGGTATTATCGTTTAATGCTTCAGGCACTCTGAGAAAACACATTTATAGGTTGAAAACTAGCACTATGAAAAGTTTTCATTTAATGTTGAACAATCTGTTAGTCATACATATCTTAATTTTCTTATTTGAAACAAATTTTACCTAAAACTTTTCACCATTATGTGCCCAAGTGATTGGCAGGTGGTGGTGGCACATGTCTTTAATCCCAACACTCAGGAGGCAGAGGCAGGAGCATTATCTGTGAGTTTGAGGCCAGTCTGGTCAACAGAGCAAGTTCCAGGACAGACTCCAAAGCTACAGAGAGAAACCCTGTCTTGAAAACCCAAATATATATCCAAGTGATTGCTATCTTGCTTTGTAGCTGAAAGTTTTCCCATGTCCTGCCAACCCCACAGCCGCTTAGACCCAAGTAAATAAACAGACGCATATATTAATTAAAACTGCTCAGCCAATAGTCAGATTGACTACTGACTAGCTCTTACACTTAAACTCAGCCCATTTCTGTGAATCTATGTTCCATGGCTTTACCTGTGTGTTATTACATGCGGCTCCCTGGGTGGTGGACTGGCATCTCTTCATTCAGCCTTCCTCTTCCCAGAGTTCTCCTTGTCTGCTTATCCCACCAATGATTCCTGCCTGGCTAATGGCCAATGAGCATTTTATTTATCAACCAATCACAGCAACACATACTCACAGCATAAAGAACATCTCACAGCTCCTCCACTTTTCTGTCTAATCAAAAAGGAAGATTTTAACTTTAATTACATGTAGTAGAACAGTTATCAAGAATTACAGTTATAATATGGAGTCTATTTGTTGTGGCATTTGAAAGCTACAGTGTGATGAGTTAAGGTTAGCTGGTGGCTATTCCTATTTCCCTGATCTCTAAGGCTTTCATCCCTATATTCGGCTCTGTGTTTTTTATAAAATAAGACCACTTTGAAATTTGTCTACATTTGGTGCCCAATGTGGGGCTCAAACCCTTGACCTTGAGATTAAGAGTCTCATGTTCTTCTTACTAAGCTAGTCAGGCTTTTTTTTGCCTTCCTGTTCTGCCCTCTCATTGGCTATCTTAGCCCAGCTACATCACTTCCTTGTCAGGAAGGAAAATATCTGTCTGTACAGACCTCCAGGTCTCTGTGGTTGGTACTGGGATTAAAGGCGTGTGTCACCACACTTGGCTCTGTTCCCTAGTGTGGCCTTGAGACCCTGCTTGCTAAATGATAGGATTAAGGCCATGTGCTACCACTGCCTGACTTTTGTGTTTACTTAAAATGGCTTATTTCCTCTGATCTCAAGGCAAACTTTATTTATTAACATACAAATAAAATATCACCACACTGTTTCTTTTTTTAAAATTTATTTTTCTTCATATTCTAATTTTTAGGTTATAATTTAATTACAAGATTTTACCCTTCCCTTTCTTCCTCGCAAAACCACACATACAGACCTATTTTGTGTTTCATTAAATTTTTTGTTTTTATTCCATAAATGTTTTTCTTAACTTTGTCCACTAATAGATTATTCTGTAGTTATATTGTCTTATTTTCTCAATTCAATACAAATTAATTGTCTAATGGTACTTTTATTTTTATTTTATTCTTATTTTTTTCTGTTTTATTTGATTTATAGATTTTTTTGTCTGTTAGTCTAACTATTTTGCTTTTTCTAAATGTCAGTGATTCTTCATAGGGAAAATGATTAACAGCCACATATGGCAAATATATTATCTATTTACTTCTTATTCCATTTTCTTATGTTATTTATCTTTCAGAAAGGAATATTTTGAAGTCATTTAAGATGTTTTTGAGTGTTACTTTCATTTTTAGGCAAGTAAAAGCTTTAATTTCATTCACTATTAACGAATATTATCAGAAATCCATAAATAATAGTTATTAGTATAAGATATGTGTGCTATATAAATGTTGACTCTTAAAGAAGGCTGATGACTATTTAATCTTATGAAAGTGTTTGTACGTATATCAGAGTGGAAATTTGGTTTCAGTATACCTGCTCATGAAACCAAATGGTATAATTAGTATTTACACACATGGCTACACACACACACATATACATTAGAGTTGGCATTAGGCAAAATAGATAGTATTAAAAATTATTATGAGTTCATGAATAATATCCAAACAAGTGAGATGCTATAATTTTAATATTTATATAGAATTCTTTTGTAATAAACTGACCTGGTAGATGTTAAGACTTTGACAGTCATGAATACATATGAAGTCTGAGAGCATGACCTCAAACATTCATCCACACAGGGGGTGACAAATGATACCAAATTTGGAAGGTGTCTTAGTTATGCTCACTGCTGTGAAGAGACACCATGACCACAACAACTCTTGTAAAGGAAAACATTCAATTGGGTGGCTTACAGTTCAGCAGTTTAGTCCATTATTATTATGGTGACACATGGGGGCATGAAGGCAGACATGGTGCTGTTAAGAGAGCTAAAAGTTTTACATCTTGCTTTGCAGACAACAGGAAGTGGTATGAGATAATGGGTGTGGCTTGAAATATATGAGACCTCCAAGCCCACCTTGGTAGAGACACTCTTCATTCAGCATGGCCATACTTACTCCAAAAACACCACAAGTTCTAACAGTGCCATTGCCTTTGGGGGACCCTTTCTTTCAAACCATCACAGAAGGACTTAGAATAGGAAGTCTCATGAGACAAGTAGAAAAAATTAGCTTTGTAAGACATTATTAGAGATTTCTACATTCTAAGTTTTTCCCCGGATCCCCCCCCCCTTCTCTGAGCAAGCACATTATAAGTGTAATGGCTTCTTCCAAACAACATCTTACTGAATGAGAAAAAGAAACCCTCAACAATATTGGAAAGTTTGTCCTACATTTAGAAAAAGTAGAAATACCAATAGAATTTCCAGACATTCTTAATTTTATGTGGTTTGATGAATCAGCATTTGATAGAAAAGTATGTGCTAAGCAAGTCTTCTCATTGAAGAAATCTACCATCTCCTTCCCCCATAATAACACCTATTTTTTTTTGTGTCCTTTCTGTTAAAAGTCTTCTATAGTCCCTCATTGGTTTCATGTTCTCTAAGAAAATCCAATTCAAACACATATCTAAAGACACAAAGCTTGTATCCACATATAAGAGGATGATATGTGGTATTTCTCATTTTGTGTCTGAGTTATCTGATTAAAAGTGATTATTTCTACCTCAATACATTTACCAATAAATTTCATACTTCTTTATAACTGAATAATACCCATTGTTTATGTGAACTACAGGTTCCAAGATTCATACTTTGGTGTGTGAACACCATGGTCATTTCCATTTTTTGGCTAGTGAAGAGAAAAGTGATGAATCTGAATAAGCCAATGTTGTAGGATATAGGGTGTAGAGATCATCAGGAATTTTCTCAGGAATGATATGTGAGCAGAGTAGAGGAGGTAATATATGTCAGGATAATTAACACTTAAGATTTTTAAAGTGCCATTCAGAAACATACAATCATAGGAGGTCTTGTGTGGGTTTGAAAGAAAATGATAGAAATAATAGCTAAGACAGAAGTTGCTGCCACAGATTGGAATATTGTTGTGATAGGCTTGATGTGTTTTTGTTTGAAGGAATAGGGTCCTTGGGAATGTGAATTAGAAAAGTATTTGTAGGAGCATTGGAAGACAGTGGTGCTAAGAGTGATATCTGAACTGTAGGGAACTAGCTCAAGAGTTAGAACAATTTCAGTATGTTGCCTAGGGATTATTCCTATGATATTTTTGGAAAGAAAATGGCTAGTTTTTTTTTTTACCTTTGTAAACAAGTCTGCCTGAGGCTAAACTAAAGAGTATTTGTTTAATTCTGTTATCAGAGGAAATCTCAAAACAGCCTAATATTGACTCCATTGTTTGGTTATTACTCATCACTATTATATAGACATATATTAAAAGAGGAGCAAGACAAGAAAAGGGGTACCAGAAAGTAGAATGGACCTAATTCCTGTGTTCAAAGAGATAAGCAGATTAAAAATGCAAGAAAAGGACTGGTGGTCTCAGGGCAAGTTCCTACCCAGCTGTGTTTTCAAAGCTTGTAACCAAGTGTGGTGGTGCACACTTTTAATCCCAGTACTTGGAAAGCAGATATGGGAAGATCTTTGAGTTAGAGGCCAGCTTGGTCTATAGAGCAATTTCCAAAACAGCCAAGCTTAGGGAGTGAATGTAAAAATAAGAAGAGAAAGATGGAGAACATTTAATTAAGCAAGGTGACCAAGTTCCAGCCCTGGTAAGCAGTAGTACTTGACAACTTTAGCCACATGATTCTGGCTTTAGACTTGAAGTTAAAATAAATGGGCTATGGGATTTGCTTCTGCAACTACGGAAAGCTGCTGAGGCCATGTTTGTCAAGGGTGTCCTTGAATGGAGGCCTAGGGAGGCCATTGCAAGAAGCTGTGATGTTGAAGCCTGGATTACCTTGTAAACCCCAAGATGTTGGAGATGCCAGAGGCATGGGATATTTGATAAGAAAAGTTGATAAAAAGGAGTAGAACCAGTCCAGCAGAATTTAGTGTGTTGGAGCCACAAAGCTGACAGGAGTTGGAGATCTGAAGAGCTCTTTGACATTACACAGAGGAATATAGAGTTTGGAGTTGACCATCTGGTTTTCAGTCTTGCTCTGGTCCAGTATTTTCTCTATGCTCCCTTCACTACATTTTGTTACAGTAATGTATACCCTGTGCTGTTATATGTTGAAAGTATGTGATCTGCTTTTTGATTTTGATTTTATAGGAGGTTATAGGTAAGAGATTGTGTGACTCTCAGAAGAAACTTTGAACTTTGGACTATTAAACATTGTTGAGATCATGATAGACTATAAGAACCTTTGAAGTTAGACTGAATGCATTTTTTTTTGTATTATGATATTTGTATATGCCTTTGGGATCAAGGGAGTGGAATGTGGTGCTTTGAAGGAAAATGGACCCCCAAGAGAGTGGTGTTATTAGGAGGTGTGGCTTTTCAGGGCATTATTGAGGAAGGATTGTAACAGAGGAGGAAAATTTTCAGGTCTCACATATTCTCAAATTACCACCCAGTATCTCAGACCACTTCCCGTTGCCTGCTCAAGATGCAGGACTCACACCTATCTCTTCCGTGCCATGGCTGCCTGCACACCACCATATTACAGCTATTGTGCCCCTGCACTGTGTTCATAACAGCCAATTCTTTGAAACGAAAAGCCACACCCTCAATTAAATATTTTCATTTATAAGAGTTTCAGTGGTCATTGTGTCTCTTCACAGCAATACAAACTCTTGCTAAGACACACATATAAAGGTTTTTTAAATTTTTTTTTATAGGGAGTTACCCTATAATAGGGCAAATTTCTCCTCTAGACACAATATGGTACCAAAAGAGAAGCTCAGTGACAGTTAGAATTACCTCTTTTCTAGTTGATTATTTGGGTCCATAGGCTCCCCAAACATTATGGAATTTCGCTCTTTCTTTTTATTATATTCCATCACTTCATGGTAAGACCCATTGTTTGACAACACACAATTTACTCATAAGGCTTGGAGAAATCAAGTTGTTACAGACTTTGAAGTGTGATCAAAATTGGCCAGCTTCATAGTGTTAGAAGTTTCTAAGACTGTTCCTGAGGGAAGAAAATTCATCAGCAGTCTTACCCTACCTGAAAGCTGTGAGGAACAATAATGCCTGGGCTAGCATGTTAGGCCATTGTTTCAATAATCACATAAACATCGTGGAAGGAAGTAGCTACTTTCTGATTGAATTTAAAGTCTACTTCTCAACATGGAAATCATTTCTGGTAACTTTAACTGTGATAAAACCCATGACTGTTTGAACCATAGACCTTATGGAGAAAACAGTATTATTTTTCCTCTGAATAAACATAGTAATAAATTGTTCCCTAAGTTCTTAATTTTATACTCATAGATAAACATACCATCTTTATCCATCACCATGGAAGATACATGATAACATGTATACCCCTATCTGTTCAACATGAAGTTAATAGAATAATGCAGACTGCTCAGACACACACACACACACACACACACACACACACAAATATATATATATCACTCACCAAGAGACTCAGAGATCATTGAAAAAATTGGAATATAGAGTTGGGATCAGCAATATGGAGATGAAATCCATTGAAAAAGAGTATATGCTGAACACTAAAGGGAATTTCTACATATGAAATTATAGTGGTTGTGATGCATGCAAAAGATTTGCTGAAGACTAATATAGCTAAAATGGAGAAATTTGGGGGGGGAGAAATTTTTTAGAAAAAATTAACTTTGCTAAAATTTCCTGTACTTTTTCTTAAAAAAAAAATCAAACAAACAATAAAGGAAAGACAAAATGTGACAAAAATCAGGCAGTTATGCTGGGATATGGTTCAATGCATAAACATTTGTTGGACAAACGGTATAACCAGAAATCAGATGCCCATAATCAATTGAGAAACTGGTAGGCTTGGTTAGCATCAGCAATTCCTCCCCTCAGGAGATAAGACAGGGGACTGTGTAAGATGACTAGTTATGCTAGCATGTCCAAAAGCTCTGGGCTCAATAAGGAACATTTTTGATAAGCAGAAGTAGAGAGTGCTGAAGGAATACATGTAAGGTAACCTGCAAGCCTCCATATCCATATACAAATACTTTCATGGACCACTGTTATATGTAGGTCCACACATACGCAAACATGCATCCATGAAGACATAAACACTGTCTATCATCCATCCATCTATCTATCTATCTATCTTCTATCTATCTATCTATCTATCTATCTATCTATCTATCTATCTATCATCTATCGATTTATTATCTATTTTTCAATCTATCTCTACCTCTTTCTACATTTTCTCTCTAAAAATATCATGCATTTTAAACTATCCATTTATCATCTATTTTTCAATCTATCTCTACCTCTTTCTATATTTTCTCTCTAAAACTATCATGCATTTTAAAATATATTCTTTCTATAATCTTAAAGTATATTTGTGAAATTTTAAGTTTTAAATATCTGCTTATAATTATTGTGAAAATAGATAAGTACTGTGGAACCAAATGTTTATTTATTATTATTATTTACTTAATGTAAATGACATATGCATGCTTCTCTTGTACCTTATTTCTGATGTTTAAGATGAAAAGATGAAATCTAGATATAACTCTATATAACACGTTTTCTGTATTTTTCTGCAAGAACATCACCAGAATATTTTTACTCAACATGTATGAGAAAAATAGCTATCTCTCCATGCCATCTAAAAATCATTTGAAATATAATGGGAAATATCTTTCCTTATAATAACTATTTGTTATATAAATACAGCTCTCCAAGAAAAAGATTGCAGAATTACCAACTTTGCAATCTTAGAATATATCTCATCACTTCTTCATATATAAATTCATATCTCAGAAGGGGTAAATGTCCCAGGAGTTCACTCACTGTATGTAGTCATTAATCACATTCCAACTCTTATTTTTAGCATAGGTCCTAAGTTTCAACAGGAAATATCTAGAAAATCCTAACTAATAGATGAATGAAAATAATTTTCTCTATAATTCCAAAGCACTATTAAATCACTATTGCCAAGAATGAAGAATGCATGCTTCTGTAGCAAATTTAATTTAATATTAAAAGTGAATGATGGTATTAGCAATGTATGCATTTTTATAATGAGCATGAACTAAAGGTAGAAATAATAGTGATAATATTTTATCATCATAATTAAGCAAATTCATCAATGTTTTCAGTTTTGCCAATGAAAGCAGTATTGGTATCTGATCAGATATACATAAAATATATCACTGACATTTAGTTCATATACAAGTTAAATTAATCTAATAAAATGGAATGTCTATGAAAGATGAGGCTTAGCATCAATCATTCAATGTTTTCTAAGCAACTTGCTTCTCTGGGTCTATTAACGAATTCAGTCTTCTAGTATATCCATTAAGTTTCAACAATTGTATTTAGGAAGGCTTTAAGTAGAACATAGAGGAGTCAGAGAGAGAGAAAGATAGGTTTAAAAATGGCTAGGAATGGAGAAGTCTGGAATAGTAGGACACATTAGTGGGGCAAGGGAGAGAAGGGGTTGTGGGAAAAATTCAGCTAAAATGAAGGTGTCTTTGAGGGTAGTATAGAAACATAATACAGTGAGAACTTCCCCACATATATACATATATGAAAGCAATTTCACTGGGGAGAAAGAATCCCAATTGTCCATCTTTTGTCATTAAATAAAGCTTCCAGTAATGGGACTTGATTGCATCTAATCAAGAGATTGGTGAAAGAGTCCAATGAGAATCTTCAAACAATTGAGATTGTTGCCATGATTATAGGTTACTCTCCAAAAACTGACAGTCAAGCCCCATTGCTGAAGAAAAAACTTATACAACCCATTGAACATGGAAATGCCTCAGACAGTACCTAAATAAAGCTGTCCCCCATTTGTTCCAGGAATTATGGTACAGGAAGGTATTGTGGACATTAACTAAAGAGAAATGTAAACAAGAAACCAGCCACAAAACATCAATGAGCAATGGTGTACTCACTGCATGGTATGCTATGGCCATGGTGGAATAAAGCTTATTGGAGTAACCAATCAACTGATTTGGTTTAAGGTCTACTCCAACAAAATAAGTCCCTCTAAATTAACATGAGCTAAGCTCATATGAACTCTCAGAGACTGACAAGCCATGCACAGAGCCTAGGTACCCTAGGCCTTCTGAGTTTATATTATGGTGTTCAGATTAGTGGATTTTGGGGGATTCCTGGGTGTGTGAATGAGTGGGTCTCTGATTTGTGTGCCTTCTATTGGCCTCTTTTCCTTCTGTTTGTCATGTCAAACATTGAAATGCTATTTTGTTTTAAAGACAAAGAAATCTCACTTCTCTAAGAGATTTTAAAGACAGAGGCACATTACTATGTTATATGGCTAAGCTTGTAGAATGCAGTATATATGTACATCAAAAATATTTTTTCATTAAAAGAAATTGACTGTGCAGTTTATCACCCATTGTTCATTCCAGCTGATGTGATAATTAAGTGAACTGTACTTGAATAGATATTATCCAGAGGTATTAGAAACTTGTCATGTTTTTGTCAAAAGGATACTGTAATTGGAAGTTTTCCTGTGTCCCGGCCTATGAGTAGTCTGTACAAATCTCTCCCACTCATGTCCCCTAAGTAAACACATAGAGGCTTATATTAATTATAACTGCATGGCCATTAGTACAGACTTATTACTATCTTTTACACTTAAATTAACCCATAATTCTTATCTATGTTTAGCCACGTGGGTTGGAACCTTTTCTCAGTTCTGCCTTTAGATCTTGCTTTCTCCGTGTCTGGCTGGCAACTCCTGACTCTGCCTTCCTCTTCCCAGAATTATCCTTGTCTGCTTATCCTGCCTATATCCTGCCTGGCTGCTGGCCCATCAGCCCCATCAGCGTTTTATTTATTAACTAACCAGAGCAACACATCCACAACATACAGAGCATCCTTTAGGTATATGCCTGGAGTGGTATAGTTGCGTCTTGAGGCAAATAAATTCCCATTTTTCAGAGAAACTACCTTAATTCTTTTCAATGTGGCTCTACAAGTTTGCACCCCCATCATCAATGGAGGAGTATTCCAAGGACACCACAAGACAACCCACAGAATCAACTATTCAGTGTTCATAGGACCTCCTGGAGACTAAAACGACAATCAGGGAGGCTGCATAGGTCTGACTAAGGACCTTTGTATATGTGTTAAGATTGAGTAGCTTGGTCTTCTTGTGGGGCTCCTAGCAGTAGGAGCATAGGCATTCTCTGCCTCTTTTGTCTGATTTTGGAATAGTTTTCTTCCTTCTGGGTTGGCTTTCCTAGCCAAAATATGAGAGGAGGTGCCTAGTCTTATTTCAAGTTAATATGCCATGTTTGGTTCATATCACTGAAATGCCTGCACTTTTCTGAAGTAAAGAGGAGCAGTAGTGGATCTGGGGGAGAGGGGAGTGGGGGCATTGGAAGGAGAGGAGAGAGAGTAAACTGTGGTTTGGATGTAATATATGAAATAAGAATAATTTGTAATAGAGGTTTTCTGCCTTGCCCACAGTCAGGACAAATCTTTGTCACCCACCAGTCCCACAGCTGCTCAGACCCAACCAAGTAAACACAGAGACTTATATTGCTTACAAAATGTATGGCCATGGCAGGCTTCTAGCTATCTAGTTCTTATATCTTAAATTAATCCATTTCTATAAATCAATATCTTGTCACGTGGCTTGTGGCTTACCAGAATCTTCACATGCTGCTTGTCATGGTAGTGGCTGGCAGTGTCTCTCTCTGACTTCCACTGGCCAGAATTCTCCTCTCTGTTAGTCCCGCCTATATTTCCTGCCTGGCCACTGGCCAATCAGTGTTTTATTTATTGACCAATCAGAGCAATTTGACATACAGACCATTCCACAGCAATAAATCTTTAAAAAGTGAAAGAGAGTCACTTACAGAATACTAAGCAGTAAATATATTTAGGAATATGTTATTGAAAAAGACTATAAATATTAGAAAAAAATTTTTCAATGAGTTTCTTTTTAGGTTTATTTTAACACACAATATTTGTTTAAGGTTTAAGGAACTCCAATTGGACATGGCCTCCTCAATGCTAAAGCCATGAAGTTTTCAGCCATTGTACTTATCAGTATTACGGTTTTACTAGACACTAAAATCAAGTGTGTGTGTGTGTGTGTGTGTGTGTGTGTGGTGTGTGTGTGTGTGTGTGTGTGTGTCTGGGAGAGAGAGAGAAGAGAGAGAGAGAGAGAGAGAGAGAGAGAGAGAGAGAGAGAGAGAGAGAGAGAAAGAGTTCAGTCAACATACATCAGGATACTTGCACACTCTTTATAATTGCAGCATTGTTTACCCAGACAACAATTTCAGCCTAAATGTCTAATATGTCAATGTGTGAATAAAGGAATTCAAGTTAATATTTGGAACAAGCTTAATATTTAATGAAAATTAATAAAAATGTTTTTTAAGATAGGCCTTTGGGAGGCAAGTAAGCCATAAGGGCAGAACCCTAAGAATAGGATTTTTCCTTAAAAAGTAGGAAATGATCTCTCTCTGAAGTCCTGCTATGAAATGATACAACCAGAAGCTGGTCATTTGAGAAAAGTCAGTCTGCAACAAGAATCTGCCCATGCTGAACATTGCTCTTGGATGTGCAGATGTATCCTTCAGAACGGTGTGTAATGCAAAACAACTTCTGTGGAGCCCTGTTCCATGTCAGTGACCCAAATAGATCAATAATGGAATTATTTTTGTATACAAGACAGCTATGTCTGAGGACTTTAAATGATTAAATAGTAAATTACACTGGTCAAATTCAAAACACCGCACCTGTCAAAACTTTATATACATGTATTAAAATTCTGTGTGTGTATTTCCAAAATTATTTCTTCTTTATTAAATAAGTCAGGATAGAGAATTTAAAAAGGTTTTAACGCATATATAGACCCACAAGAACTTCATTTGGCTTATTTGACAGTTCTCAAAATTATCTAGATCAGTGTAGCAAAAAAACACCAAACCACAGGGAAAAAGGCAAGGTGCACCCCAATGAACCAAGCAGTACAAGAAGTGATGAGTGGAAGCTGATTAGCACGCTTCAGACATCTTAGCACACTGCACCATGAGAATCGTGGAGAGGAGCAGATGTTAAAGTTAATGCAGTGCTTCCCATAAAGTGTAACTAAACTGATGATTAATCTCTCAGCTTCCCATCTGATGGTGAATGTGGCTGCTGATTATAATAGCAATGGACAGAAAGGACACTGTGCTTTACACATAAAGGTAACAGAGATGAAGTTTAAATGCAATTTTTCCATAGTTGTGAATTAAAAATCAAGTACTAAGAATAGGAAATATGGACACGTTTCCTTGTTATAACAGATTCTAATACATTCTCACATAAAAGATAGTGTTGATCCTATGTTTGCATTATTAAGTGTAGCATGAACTACAGCTATTGAGGGGAATCTGTGAAATGGGCAAGCTTTCCTGAGAAATGTTCAATATCTAAAATCATGTCACACAGGCCAGGGCCTTCATACTTGTTCTCAAGATTCAAGTTCCACACCTGTGGTAGAACATTATGCGATAAGAGATAGAAGAGAGTCCAGGACCCCTTGAAGTAAATAAAATACAATCTCCTTCACCTATATAAAAATGATAATGATTTGAAGAATGAGAATGCAATAGATATCTGAAAAAAAGATTAAAATAAGGAAGATGTAATCATTGCTAAAGACAAGGGAAAATGATGGGAGAAAATTGTAGGATTAGGAGAGACACACTAAGAGTAAAATCAAATTGATTCCCATTATCGATGCAACTCTACTATGGATATGGTTGTCAGATATAAACATCTGTCATTATGTCAATCTGGAATTATTATTGTGAACTCATCAGCAATATTGTATGAATTTATTCCTGATAATACAGAATTAACTTCACTAGTCATATAACTATAAGTTCTGTCACATTTTGCAAAATTGAACAAATGAAATTATTTACACACCTATACATACACACATACAACCTTGAGTGATTGTGTATACTAATTAATCAAATATTTATAAATCTTATGTTAAACTTATTATCTCATAAGAACAAACAATATAACTAATATACATTAATTAACTGATATAGTCCTAAAATACATACTAAATAGAAGAACCATAGATCAACACTAAGAATGAGTTTGAAATGAATTTATTGTGAGGTGTAGGACTTTTCTTATTAGCATCATCAACTTCTATGCAAGAATACTTACTAGATCATAGTGTTAACTCTTCCTTTATTATTTTATGCTATTGGAGTCTTATTTTTTGTTGTATACCTGTGTATAATTGAAAAATCACCATAGTAGAGGCATACATTCTCAAAGTATATCATTTAACCTTTAGCTCCAGGGCTGGTGTAAGTCATTGTGGAAAGAAAGAAAAAGAAAAAAAAAGCCCAGCCAATGTCATTTTCCAAACATGGATGAGAAGATTCAAATATTTTTCAAGATATGGTTCATTAACTTTATTGTGTTCTTCAAGTTGTAATAAAAAGGGTACAATGGAAGTTGTCATTGTCAAAGGATGGACTATTTGGAGATGCACTGAAAAAATATTGGCAGAGGATTTAAAATATCTACATGACAAAAGCTCACAAAATCTATGATAAATATTGTGAATACAATATAATTTTGATTTACATTGTTCTTGAAATATGCTGCAAGACTGGATAAGAGTTCTTATTCCCTAAATGATGAATATGTGAGATGCTTTTAATCATGTTAATTACTTTACTCTTGCTGTTCTGCATTGGTTACTTACTTAACCTATCAAGTTAGATAAAAGACATCTTAAGAAATATGAAGAGGACCATTGGGACAGGAGAAAAAGGATAAAAGTGGAGAATGGAGAGATAACTGTGATCAAAGTACCTTATGTATAATGTCACGATGAACAACACTATTTCCTAAAATTAATACACCTTAAATATAAAAATTTTATTAGATTAAGAAGAATCTTAAATTGACTCATCCTATTTTTTACTCTTCTTTAGTGAGCTGACTAAAACATTATTGAATAGAAACACCCTGCCCATTAATGTGCTCTTTCTATTTGCTGAATTTAACATCTAGATCTTCTCTACTTGCTTAAAAGTGAGGTTATATTTTGGATTAAAGAGCAAACTTGTGAACATTCAGTAAATGATAATGTTCTCAGTCTCTAATATGTTTGCACATGAAAAATACCATCATGAAGATGCAGCCCCATGTATTTCAATTAAAAAAAGAAACAATGACTTTTTCAAATATGTAGGTTAGAAATTTTAGATGAATTTGTATTTTTCTACATTAAGGTAACTATGAAAATCATATATTATCTAAAAATAATATTATGAAATTACTACTATACTCTGTAAATTTTTGAATTAAGGCATATATAGAATAGAACATATGATTTAGATGGAGCTTTTGTCAAATTATTAAAGAAACATCATAGCAATGATATATTTAAGCTCAGACATTTGAAAAAAATTTATTTAAAATTGAAATGAGAGGAAGTTAATACACATCTTAATCTTTCTGTCTTGTTTTAGTTTTGCAATATTTTCCTATAGAATTTAGGACAATTACATTGTGATATCATATGACACAATAAAAATTTTATTTGGAAATGAAAAGCATTAGAAATATGTTAGAAAATCAAATAGCCAGAAAACATATTGAATTTTCTCTAATTCCTATACAACTCTAGATTTACATATTTGTGCTTAGACAAAGGGACAATGAACAAGTGGTATGACCAGTTCTTCTCTGTTCCCTATGTAAGAATGGCTTCATGCTATTTTTAAAGGAAATCTGGTCTTAACTGTATACTAATTTTCAGTTGGTCATTTATAGCCTACAGAAATTTACCTATATTGATATTTTTCAGTAAATATTTTCTTAAGATTTGGAAGGATGGGTCTAAACAATATGAACGTCATCAGACATTGAAGTTAGAAAGATAATTAGATAATCTTGTTCAGTGTCAGGAGCAATCTTGGAAAGTGGCTCAAACTACCTTCAATGTTAAATATTCTTAACAGTGTAAAAATTTTAAAACAGACAAACAACTTTTCTTATAGTCAAAAATACAATTTACATATTCTTAGATACCTTTTTTTCCTAGAAATGATTACTATGACCTTCTACCGAAACATTTTTATACCTCTACTAATTTCAGCATGATATTATTAAATGTTAAAATGGTGAAATATGGTGATATTTTATTTGTGTTGAAATGTGATTTTATTTATATGTTAATAAATAAAGTTGCCTGGGGGTCCGAGCTAAGAGCAAGCCATTTAGTAGAAGTCTGGCAGTGGTAGCACATGCCCTTAATCTGATCACACGACAGGTAAAGTCTGTGTGTTCAAGGACACAGCCAGCTTGGAGACACATGCCTTTAATCTCAATACCAACCATAGGGATCTGGAGGTCTGAATACATAGGCAGTGACGGGGAGGTCATGTGGTTGGGTTTACAAAAATGAGAAGGCAGAACAGAAAGTCATTAAAAATACAGACACACCAGAATTAGGTCTCTTTCTGAGTGGAAGGACTACAGTGACAGTGAGGGATAAGAAGGCCGTCTTAGCGCTTGGCTTCTGCTCGATCTCTGGGCTTTTAACCTTGCATTTGGCTCTGTGTTTCTTACTTAATAAGATCTTCAGCATTATATCTACAGCGAGAAAATACATTGAAAACATATCTAGGTAAGTTTTAAGGTTCTCTGTAAATCCATGAATAATACGATGTAACTGCAAGTGAAAATATGTAGAATAGGTGATGTTTAAGCAATGGGCATTACCATCAATTTGTAAAGAGACACCAATAGCCTTTGCAATAGCTTGGGTTATTTAAGTGTTCTAATGTGACCCATTGGACCAACAATTCAATTACATGTAACCCTTTGCTGGCACTGTAAGTTTCATTTGGTGACAATAGATGTCAAGTTGAAGCTCTGACTACCCCACTATATGGCAACTTCATTTATTTTTTCTTGTATGAGAATGGGTGTTTTGCTGCATGCATCTCTGTGTACTATATACATGCAATGCCCTCAGAGGCAAGAAGAGGGCATCAAATACTTTGTGACTAGAATTATAGCCAGCTATGAGCTGCCATATTAGCCCTGGGAACCGAACCCACGTCCTCTGCAAGAAGAACAAGTGCCCTTAACCACTGACCATGTCTCCAACTCCTGGTGACTTCACTTAGATCACTTTTCATACATTTATATGCCACTGGAAACTTCACTTCAAATGGCACTTAGGTTTAGCTTCCTCTCTCTTTATCCCCTCCCATGCCTCTCATTTCCTTCCCCCTCCTTGTTTTGTCCTCTCATTCCCATCTCCCACCATACATATCTATTCTATTTTACCACCCAAGGTAATCCATAGTAAGTCCAAAACTCATTGAACACAGAGAAACTGAGCTTCTGCATACCTAGCAACACCATCTATACAGACTAGTATCTATAGTCCTGGGAGGTGTTTTGCATGATACCAAAGGAGAAGGTAAATACCAACTCATCTATAAACCCTTCAATCTGTAAGAGTGATCTGCCTGCAAAATATGCAGGCTCAATAGTGGCACAAAGCATATGTGAGTCACAACAAATGTCTAATTTGAGTTAATGTCCACTCCATGAGCTGGAACCCACACATATTGCTTCCTAAGTGGCTAAATAATGAAAATATATAGGCCAGGATTTGGGGGGAAAGCCAAATTCTACTTTTTTGCTAGAGGATTATAGCAATAAAGTGAGTCCTATTGGCATTATGCTATACTCAAATCAGTGACATGCTCAGCCATCATCAGACAAGTTTCCTCCTCTAATAGATGGGAACAGATACAAAGATCTACATCTGAACAAGATGCAGACAATAAGAGACTTTGGAACACTCCAACCTGCAAGGGGTATCTCTATAAGTTTTCTTCTTCAGGCTTCAGGGAATTCTGTAAGTAGGAAGAAAAAAATTGTAAGTATCGGAGTGGCTAGAGAACCCCAAGGAATCAAATCTTCTAGACACAACAGGACTGATGCACAGAGACTGTGACCTCAGTTACAGGCTTATAAGAGTCTGCACCAGCTGGGATCCTAGAGATGAAAAGAGAAGTGGGGACATGCCCTCACCCCTAGCCCAGAAGCTACTTGCAATTGATAGCCACATTCAAATGAAAAATTAGCTTTCTCCAAAGAGTCTCACTGGGGAAACAAACATCTCCTAAGGGTAAGCCTGATTGATGTTCAGCAATTGACAGCCAACACAGGAGGAACTCAATAGCATCTTCAGAAGTTTTTTTGTCTTGTTATGTTGAATTTTATTAGAAGTTAAGACAGAGCTTTTTCTCCTACCTTATGGGCTCTTTGAGTTTATAATATGGCTTCCAGTTTTGCACCTTTATAGTGGATAGTTGTTTGTGCAAACCATGTGTGTCTCTTGTATACATGTATCTTTGGCGTTTCCTTTGACCATTTTATTGTTTGATTGTTTTGTCCTATTATGATTTGTTTTTTATTTATCTTATTGTATTAAATTGTACTGCATCATTGTTCCTTAGATGCCTGTTTGTTTTCTAAGAAGACAGAAGGTGTGAGGAGCAGGATGGAAAGGGAGAGGGGACAGAGAGGATTAGGTGAAGGGAAACTGCAATATAATTTATGTTATTGTAACAAAAGAAGACAATGTTTAAATAGAAATATATTTAAAAATAGTAACGCATTGTTCTTTTTAAACTGTCAACTCTCACTACAATAAAGGACTTTAGAAAAGAAAAGAAAATATGTAGATTACTAAGAATAGTTTACACATTTTTATTGGTTTCAATTAAATAAATGTATTATTTAGTCTATATGCTACCAGAAACATTTTCTTTAGAATTTTGAAGATTAAATTTTGCCATGCTTTTTGCCTTATTGAAAAGTAAAAAAAAATATTATAGCAGTTATAAAAATATTACAGCATTTATAAGTCAAATAAATGAGACAACAGGAGTGTAGAACTTGAGATAGCAGTGGATAGTACATTCTGATATTTTCAGCTTTGGAGGTTCATTGTATACCTTGGAATTTGTACACTTACATCTTTTCAAATTGTCAAAGTCAGTAATTTTATGCTGTTCACTCTTACATCAGTCACAGCAGCTCTCTGGTTTATCACTGTTGCCTTGCGGAGGAATGCTGGTGATTACATCAACATCACCCAGATAGATAAAGATCATATTTGCTTGGTAATATAAAAATTGCACATTTTCACTATATTATTTTGCTAATACTTCCAGAATAAAATGCCAGCTACACCAGCTGGGATCCTAGAGAGAGCATTGGAGACATGCCCTCACCTCTAAACTATTGGTTAAATTAAACAATATTAATAATTTCATCATCCTGGTGGTTAGAAATTCTAGTCAAGGTTTTAGCAAAGCTTAATTTCATCTAGGGCCCCTGTGCTTGGCTTGCCAATAACCACTTTCCCTTTGTGTCCTTACTTAACATTCATTCTCTCTGTCTCTCTCTCTTCTTATCTTTTTTTTCTTTCTTTTTGCTTGGCTGTTTCTGTCTCTTTCTTTTTTTCTTTCTCTGAATGTCTGTCTCTCTGTGTATGTCATTCTCTCATCTTCAGGCAAATCACATCCACTATTATATTAATTAATTTACAGCAGTCAGATTGCATTAGAGTGCATTACAGTGTTGCTCTTATGTGCCCATCAACGGACATGAATATATTGTAGATTTATTTACTAGTGCTTGCTGCTAATATGTGCTGGTGGAACTTTGAGGAAATTGAGACAAAGAGAAAGGGGTTAAATCACAGGGAATTTAGCCTTGAAGAAACTATCTGCATTCCAGGACTGATTCTCTTTTTCTTTATACTCTCCAGCTGTCATGTGCAACTTTATCTGCCATGTACAAATTACCTGAATGACATTCCTAACAAAGATCCAAAATCACTGGGACAAAGAAACCCTGGATTAACATTTTTGAAACTATGAATCAAAATTTATTATTTTTATGCATTTAATTTATTCACTTCAAATATATTTTTACATATATCAAAGGCTATATAACACAGTTCTGTCTAAATTCTCCTATGTCCGAAAGAACCATATTCTAAAGTACTGAGGATCAAAGAGCCAACACATGGATTGTGTCAGTGAAGGGCAATAATTAGCTCATATGAGAACTCCTGTATAAATGGAGAGGGGGTACATGCATTTTGTGAGCACACATACACAGAAATCTGCAATTAAACTTGGTTGTTGTGGGTGTTGTCCATCTTGGGTTTGTTATTACTTTGAAACAGGGACTCTCACTGATCTCAAGCTTCTTAATCAGATTGGGGATGACTGGCCAGCTAGCCCAAGTATCAACTTGTCTCTGTCTCCTCAGTGCTGTCATTACTACAGTGTATCACTCTGCCCAGCATTTTTTTTAACATGAGTTTGACATATCAAACTCAAGTCCCCAGGATTTCTAGGCAAATGTTTTCTAACTAGTTATTTCCCCAGGTCTTTATAGCAGCTCCTTCTCCATATATGCACATATTCCAGAGAAAGAACTGTAGGTACCAATGGAAGAACTCCGAATGTATATTTCAAGAAACATTGGGATTTGGGGAATGTCTAGGTATCTTACTGGGTAATCCTTATAAAAGAATCATGATGCCAATAAATAATTGTAGTATATTTTATCAAAGAGAGTATGTCACTCAGCAGTAGCCAGTCAATTATTTTTAACACTGATTTCAGGACTGAATTCCTAATTGTATCTAGGTTTCTAATTTTTTCCCTCCACTCAGTTTGCAATGAGTCATTTTAATTGTTACATTTTAAATATCATAGAGGGAGAATATAATTTTAAATATAAATAAAATATGGATTATTTTTTACATTCATCAACTCACAGAACTAATCAAAATTTTGAAATGAATATTTGATTATATGACCTTTGGTTTGTAGATGGATTTATGTAGATATTCAAATTTGTCTTACTCTTGCTTATTACAGCAATTAAAAATTAACATTTTATCCTTGATTATTTTTTAATTAGAACTCTATTTCAAGAAATAAGCAATATTCATCACTGTACTCTATTGTAGCTATTCTTAATAACATTCTTGTCTAAGTCATTAAATTAATATTCTGTTATTTTATAATCTAATATTAACACATGCTTACAATAGTAAAACAAATATAAATCTTTCTTCGTAGCTGAAAATATCTCTCATGAGACTTAGCACCATATACTGTTTAAATTTTCTTATTATCTCTTTCTTCAATATTTTACAATTTCTTTTGAAAAAACCCCATGGGGAAAAAACCAGAAAATTCAAACTAATTTTAAAGATACATTTCAACTCCATAAGAAAACTTCAGTGCAATTCATGGAGATAATGGAATACCTTTACGTGGTCCAGTTTCATATTTCTTGTTCAAAGGGCATGCCTTATGAAAATCAGTTCTCAAGATATTTCAACTAAGTAATTTGCAATGATTCTTTAAATTTTTATATTAGTTTATTTTTCTGTGATTAGTTATTATTCTGGTGAAACACTGCACCAAAAAAACAACTTATGGAAACATTTATTTTGAATTACGGCAGACAGACATAAAAAGATTGCAGAAGCAGAAAGTCAAGAGCTCATTTCTTCAAATGCAAGTCTGAAACATAGAGGCAGCTAACATGAAGGGACAAGAGACTTTCATCTCTACGCCTGTCTCCAGTGAATATTTCATCCAGCAAGGGTGAACATCCTAAAATTCCTTAGACATTGTCTAAAACTGTGGACCAAATGTTCAAATATCTGAACATATGGGAGCCATTATCATTCAAACCACTACATTTTTATAAATAGATACGCCTACATATATATACATGTAATATAATATATCTTCATATGTATTATCACCATGCCTTTACAATGTTTTAAAATGTATTTAATTTTATATTAATTTGAAATGTTATAAAATGCCATTTTCTAATATGATTCATATTTGAAAATAATACTAGAGTTTTTTTTCACTTCTTTAAACATAGGAAATTGTCTAAGGATATGTTACAGTGTATAGATGCCTATATTTAAAACCATCTTAATCTTCTACATTTTTGTCAAAGCTTTATGTATACTTCTATTCTTAAGAAGGTAATTCCACAACGCATTCTTGCACTGGTATTGCTATTAAGATATCTTTAATTGAAGACCTTAGTGTTTTGCAAACTATAAGCCAAACCTGCTGACAGAGTATAAGCTTTTCATCACCTTTAGATGGGGTGACATTATTGAATCAATTAAAATTATCTGACAGTCTAACTTGATTATTATGGATAACAATGTGAGCCAGGCAGCTCTTTTAATGTGACTGCTTGTAATAATGAAGAAACAGCAGGGGCTGTGGCTGCTATAATGTCAAGGTAATTTTGCTTGTAGTGTTATGTCTTTAAGTGCTAAAGTTTCAACTTAAAAGATAAAATAATTTGAATCTACCATGTTTATATTTTCTCAATGAAATTTCACTTAGGGTTTGTATTATAAACCCAACATTAATTAAAATTTCAAAATCAGTATTCAACATTTATAATGTTTACTCTTTAAAAATAGTAAAATTGGCATCCACTTTCAAATGAAAAGTTAGAATTTTTGAGGAAATCTGACTGGGGAACAAACTGCACTTAAGGGTAGACCCCATGTCCAACGGCAGATGACCAACACAAAACTAACTGAGCATGATCTTTGGAGGTTCTCTCAATTATCTTTGGTTGTCTCTTAATGTTAAAGCCTATTTTTATTAAACATTATTTTGTACATGTAATGGCTTCTGTTTTTTGGTAGTGATGGCTTTTATGGGATTTCCCATATGTGTGACTGTGTTTCACTATGTCTAAATGTGTTTCCTGTGTTTTTTCTTGTACTCTCCTTCTTGTTTGTTTTGTCCTGTTCTGATTTGATTGGTGGATTTTTATACTACTGTATTGTATTTTATTATATTATTAGTACTTAGATGTTGGTTTATTTTCTAACAAGAGACAGAAAGCACATGACTCTGGATGGGAGGGGATGAGGTGGACTAGGGAGGATATAAGGGATGAGAAACTGTAATTAGAATATATTTTAAGAAAAAAAAATCTGTTTTCATTAAAAGATAAACAATAGTTACCATTCAACAACAACAACAAAAAATCTGAAACACAGTTGTTTTAAGAAAAGCAGGAAGGGATATAGATCCTCAAAAAATACAGGAAAAATAGAATTCAAATTTTAGACCATTAACAGCGCATGAATTTAGGTCAGTAATATGGTGAGTAGAAATAAATATACAAATACATACATAAAATAGCTAAAGGCTTGACACTTATACAAAGCACACATTATAAAGATGATTTAGATTGTTTTGCAATCTGAAAAGCTTATTTTGAAACCAATAAAGTCATACATGCTGAGCTGTGGGATTAGTTCATTACATTCTTTTCACCAATAATAAAACCAAAGACTAATTCTTTTTATTTTACTGCAGTTCTTGTTAAGTGATATCAAACTTTCATTGAAGATGAAATATGGTACTTAAAACAATAATAATGAATTTTAAAAAGCTAGAAGTTCAAGTTTCTTGCTATCTGTGAAGAATAGCATGCAATAATTATCTCTATTTGAATACTCAATAAATCCTGCTACATTTTGAAATTAGAAGAAAGGATTCCAAAATCCTACATTTGATTTGAAATATTATACTCAATACCTGCTCAAGAATGTCATTATCTTCTGCTTTCTTTCCTCTTTCATTATTTTTTTTTGGGGGGGGCGGGTTTTCGAGACAGGATTTCTCTGTGTAGCTTTGCGCCTTTCCTGGAACTCACTTGGTAGTCCAGGATGGCCTCGAACTCACAGAGATCCACCTGCCTCTGCCTCCTGAGTGCTGGGATTAAAGGCGTGCGCCACTACTGCCTGGCCTCCTCTTTCATTTTTATGCTCCAAATTAATTAAAACTATTTTTCACAGAATAAAATTGTGATATAAGAACATAAAACTTATCTACAATAAGTGTTATTGTAGAAAACCTATAGGCATTTATTTACAGAGGTTTAAAATTCTTGCACTATAGTAGATTTAGATAAGAGACTTCTGTGATATAATTTCAATATTCATAGTTATGGAACACATATGATATGCCTTGAGGCTTGATGACCAAAGGGAGAGTTAAATATTATGGAAATATTTGTCAGTAATAAGAACTGTGGTTAATTTAAATAGGGTGGGATTTGTTGCTAAAACAGCTAAAAACAGTAAAGAACTGAAGCTTACTATATATCTTCCTTTTAATAAGGATCTAAAATTGGGATGGCTTCCAAATGTGAGCCATCTGTTGTGTGTTCTATTCAAGATCTGCTTTTTGAAATTTTCTAGATGACAAAAATTTTCTGAAAAGTAAACTGAAATTCTGTTTCTATGGATAATTCTTCTTCCCCTTATCTCAGATAAATTGGGTACAGGTTTGTAGAATTTCACATTTTATGTCCACTAATATATTGATGCATTTTTTAAACTACACAGTTTATGGATTAATATTAATTGCTAACTAAGGAAATTGTTATTCTATGCAAGTTGGCTTCAAGGGACAAAATGTTAGTGGGAAGGGTTTTATTCTGAGACATGGCTCTGAATTTCTATTTCATATAATCTCATTCAAAGTGGGGATGTGTTTAGTTAAGATTAAAATCAGTGACTTTGAGTTCTATTTTTCATGGTAGGCAGAGCTGAATCTAGTTAATGACAAAGTCATAAACCTAAGTTAAATGAATAAAAATGAAAAAAATCTAATCTTAAATTAAAAGAGGTAAAGAACTATAGAAAAAACAAAACAAGACTGGAAAGCCATTTAAAAGAAAACTATTTAATGGCTATGTTGGAAATATCTCCAGTTGCATGTAATTCTCAATTTATAGTGTTACTACTTCTTTTCTAAGACACAGAGTCTTAAATAGTGTTCACTGCTTTTCAATCATCAAAACTAGAGGAAAAATTTACCTTTCCCTCACATTTATTTTATGAGATAACCATAACTAGTGTTATAACGTCTAAATTTCTCTCAGATCAAAGCAATTTCCTCTATTACCACCTTGACTATCCTTGTACATTTCTTGAAAAAAGAGGCTATTAAATATAATGACCTTTAAACATCTTTCCATTACCATGACACACGTGTGGTCAAAAAGGCATGAAATTAGGACAGAGTAGGGACATTGGAATACAGGCTAACTGAAAGAACATTGGCTTCTCCAGTGACACTGAGAAAAAGTGAAAGCAATGTTTTCTAGCAGGAAAAGCAAGATTTCTTTGAATTCTGCTCTGAGAATTGAATGCTCTGAGAGAGTGATGTCAATGCTCCTATCATGAAAACCTAAAACATATCTCTTTCTTCAGTAAGGAGTACATGGAAAAGAACCGCTAGGGCATAAGTGTTGCTTGTTTGAAGTACACCTCTGAGTCTTCTGAGTTGCACTGTTGGCCCTCAGGCACTTCTTGTCTATTTGTCTTGTCACTGGAAGCCATACCACTTCCAAAGCACAACTATGGTGTGATTTCAGCAATGCTATATTAATTAATTAATTAATTAAGCTAGGTGGTTATTTGTTTATTTGATTTTTAAATAACTCCTTATACTTAGAAAATCATTGTTTAAATTAATATATTTGATTTGAATGATCACATCTCTTCTTACATGAATTAATGCTCCTACTGAGTAATGGGTTCTGGGCTATCATGCCATAGTGACCTAAAATAGAACAGTTTATTCATTCAGTTATTTACAGAGCTACCAAGAATTCTCATTGGGTGATGTAGTTTTGAATGGTAAAAATTACTTTCCCCTTTGTTAAATAATTTCAGTGCTCTAAACTTTGAGTTTTCATGATGGGGGTGAACTGCTTGCTGAGCAAGCATAAGGACCTGATTTAAAGTCAAGAGTACTGACATAAACATGTGATGTATGAGACTGGGCATAGTGGTGCATGCCTTTTATTCCAGCTCTCAGGAGGCAGAGGAAGGCAGATCAACTGTGAGTTCAAGGCCAACCTGATCTACATAGCAAGTTTTGAGACAGCTAGGGCTAGACAGTGAAAACTTGCCTTAAAAAAACAAAAATAAACAAACAAAACTGATCTATCAAAGACATCTGCTTTAGGTGGTGGAGATGTGTTGTCCATAGATTTATCATTTAGCCTTTGGCTCCACAACACTGTTTTGATTGGTTGTACAATAGATACTATCTAGTGCAAAGGATGTTACCTTGAAGAAGGCTAAGAATGACATGTATCAGTGGGTGCAATGACACCTTATCCATACCCTACTCTATGAACATCAAATTTTTCAATTCTATTTTGGGTATGTTGCTTTGAGGGTGTACATATAGCTAATAAATTTAACCCTTAGAGTAAATCCAATAACATGCTACCATTGTTAATAATGAGGATTGCTATTCATCTGTTCTAACTGAAAAGGAGATTCAGGCTCAGAGGAGACACTTTATAAAAATAAAAGGTGGGATTCACAGAGGAAGATGCCGTAATGTCACTATAATGAGTCCACATATTCATGTATGGGTATATGCACACATACACACGTGCTCGTACAAAAGTGTATACATTTGCATATGCCACACATCCTGAATGAAAAAGAAAAACACTCTGTTACCTTAAATGGCTTCTCTCTTTAAGTATTCTCCTTGTATCCTCTTCATTCCTGTTACTCTAAGTTTTTTTTTGTAATCTTTTGGACAAAGTTATCCTCTTATATATTGGTATATATGTATATTAAAGTGAGAAGCTATTGTAAATCAATTGATAAATAATTTACACAGAAATGATTTATGACAACTAGTTTTCAAGTCAAAAGATTTGTGTTGGTGTTGTGGAACTATCTGTGCGTCCAACCTGCAAAATATAGGCCATGCAAGTTTTATATCTCAATACCTATCCAACTGATCCTTGGGAATTAATCACCAAACCATCCATCAACAAATTAAGAAATTTTAATAACATTTTATTATAAGTATCTATTATGTGTTATTGTCTCTAAACCATGCAGTACAGGCTAAGTTATATAATTTACCAACAATAAATTGAATTTCTGTTTTTATTTTTTTATTTTAATTTTATTTTACAATACTATTCACTTCTACATAACAGCCACAGATTCCCTTGTTCTCCCCCTTCCTGCCCCCATCCCCTTCCCCCCAGCCCACACCCATTCCCACCTCCTCCAGAGCAAGGCCTCCCCCAAGGACTGAGATCAACCTGGGAGACTCAGTCCAGGCAGGTCCAGTCCCCTCCTCCCAGACTGAGCCAAGCGTGCCTGCATAAGTCCCAGGTTTCAAACAGCTAATTCATTCAATGAGCCCAGGACCTGATACCACTGCCTATATGCCTCTCAAACAGATCAAGCCAATCAGCTGTCTCATCTATTCAGAGGGCCTGATCCAGGTGGGGGCCCCTCAGCCTTTGGTTCATGTGTTCATGTGTTTCCATTCGTTTGGCTATTTGTCCCTGTGCTTTATCCAACCTTGGTTTCAACAATTCTTGCTCATATAAATCCTCCTCTTTCTCCCTAATTAGCCTCCCGGTGCTCCACCTGGGGCCTAGCTGTGGATCTCTGCATCCAGATTCCTCAGTCCTTGGATGGGGTTTCTGGCACAATTATTAGGGTGTTTGGCCATCCCATCACCAGAGTAGGTCAGTCCCGGCTGTCTGTCAGCCATTGCCAGCAGTCTTTTGTGGGGTTATCTTTGTGGATTTCTGTGGGCCTCTTTAGCACTTTGTTTCTTCCTTTTCTCATGTGGTCTTCATTTACCATGGTCTCCTATTCCTTGTCCTCTCCTATTCCTATCCAGCTTGGATCTCCCACTCCCACAGAATCTCTTTCCCTCAACCCTTGCCCTTCATTGTTCCCACTCATGTCCAGACTGTTCATGTAGATCTCATCCATTTCTCCATCACTGGGCGATCCTCATGTCTTTCTTGGGGTCCTGTTTTCCAGGTAGCCTCCCTGGTGATGTGAGTAGCAGTCCAGTCATCCTTGTTCCACATCTAGTATCCTCCTATGAGTGAGTACATGCCATATTTGTCTTTCTGAGTCTGGGTTACCTCACTCAGGATGATTTTTTTCTAGATCCATCCATTTTCCTGCAAAACTCATGATGTCATTGTTTTTCTCTGCTGAGTAGTATTCCATTGTATATATGTGCCACAATTTATCTATCCTTTCCAGTATATCTTTAGTTGAAGGGCATCTAGGTTGTTTCCAGGTTTTGGCTATTACAAACAATGATGATATGAACATAACTGAGCGAGTACTCTTGTGGTATGATTGAGCATTTCTTGGGTATATGCCCAAGAGTGGTATAGCTGGATCTTGGGGGAGATTGATTCCCAGTTTTCTAAGAAAGGGCCATATTGATTTCCAAAGTGGTTGTACAAGCTTGCATTCCCACCAGCAGTGAAGGAGAGTTCCCCTGGTTCCACATCCTCTCCAGCATAAAGTGTCTTCATTGTTTTTGATCTTAGCCATTCTGACAGGTGGTATCTCAGAATTGTTTTGATTTGCATTTCCCTGATGATTAGGGATGTTGAGCAATTCTTTAAATGTCTTTCAGCCATTTGAGCTTCCTCTGTTGAGAATTCTGTTTAGTTCTATAGCCCATTTCTTAATTGGACCGTTGGTCATTTTGATGTCTAATTTTTTGAGTTCCTTATATATTCAGTCCTCTGTCAGATGTGGGGTTGGTGAAGATCTTTTCCCTATCCATAACTGGATATCAACATGTAGAAGGCTACAAATAGATCCAAATCTGTCACCGTGCACAAAACTTAAGTCCAAGTGGATCAAGGACCTCAACATAAATCCAGCTACTCTGAACCTGCTAGAAGAGAAAGTAGGAAGTAGTCTTGAATGCATTGGCATAGGAGATCACTTCCTAAATATAACACCAGTAGCACAGACACTGAGAGAAACAATCAATCAATGGCACATCTTGAAACTGAGAAGCTTTTGTAGAGCAAAGGATATGGTCAACAAGGCAAAGCGACAGCCTACAGAATTTCGGTTTTTAAATGCTAGTCATCAAGGTTGTCTACAGAATTCAATGTGGATACTAAAATCAAAAGTCATCTAATAGTTTAGTAGATGAGGACTGTCCTGATGGACTAGGTACCAGGATAGAGGCATTGACAGGGCACTGATGGTCAGATTCTGGCCTCTGTGCCATATGCTTCCCAATGGTATGAACAGCCTTTCCCACACAATACTGTGCTACATCTGCCATGGTGAACTACAACACCTGAAAATGTGAACTCCATAGCCTTTCTTACTAGAGATATTTCTTTAAGGTGTTTTGGTTACAGTAAGGAGAATTAACAGATAAAATTGCAGACATTAGAATGAGTACCCAAGTAAGAAGACAAAAACTCAACCAAGGAGGCAACATTGCAAAAATGCCAAGTGAGAAATGAAATGGCTCAATGCTATTAAGAATATCAAATGCAGGGAAAACTGATATTTTTTTCCAGTAGATTGAAGCACATGGAGATTATTCTTACCTCCATGTGAAAACAATTTCTTAAAATAACTGTGTAAATTTAAGAAAGGGATTAGTTAAATTGAGGTCAGGATTCATAGAATTATATCCATGCCTTTTGAGACCCAGAAAAAGTATTATTTGGAGCTCGAGCTGGAAGAAAAAATCAGGTCAAAAATAGTCATATTGTTAATGCGATTGGAGTAATAAGAGCCCAACTTGTTAATTAAAGTAGTCAGGAGACAATGAGAAATGTCACTCTGAGAAAACTGGAAATAATTTCCAGGACATTCACTTCCAAAAGATACAGGGATTAACACATGCTGATGTGACAGCATTTGGCTTTAAGGATGAATAAGAAGAGCTCCACTATAGAAACAGTCAGTGAGGAAGAATAACAATGATAAATAGGAGCAGGAAAAAGTTCTATAAGCATCAAGACTTGAAAATTACAAAAACAAATGTGTTTTTTATGATGTTTGTGTATTGAAAGCATAACTTACTCCAGTTCATATTTTGCCATTTGCAACCTCCACAAAAGAATGTGTCACAAATGAGTTTAGAAAGAATGTAAAACAGATGTCAACAAACTTTTCATTATGCAGAGATCCATAAACATATGGGATGACCCACCAAACAGAGTGTGAATTGAGACTCATTGGAGCCCTATGGGAAGCTATTAAAACATACACTTAGAGATCAAAAGTTTTACAAAGAGAGAAGTTTGATGAATTATATGGCATTTAGCTTTTTTTATCCAACATTTTCTTTTTTTTTTTTTTTTTTTACGATTGTCTCCCTGTAGTTTTGAAGAAGGATATATTTCTTCCATCTGTTATTTTCCATTTTGGATACTGTAAAGAATTAAATCAGAAAAATCACAGAACAAATTTACTGAGTAACACTGAAGAAAATTTAAATTTAATTTCATATAAACACATAAATCTATACTCACTAAGTCCCTAATTTATAAAGTAAATAAGGTACAGGGATTCTCTCTTTGCTAAATATAAAATAATGATTTCTTTGAAATACACACTGTGAAATTTTCAGTGAGTTTAATTGTAATATTTTAACTAAGTCCTCATTGAGAAACTCTGCTATTTTCAAAACATTCATTATTTTATTGTTTGCTTGCATGCCACTCTATATAGGGTAAATGTATCATACAATATGGTGACAAAGAACTAATATGGGTAAGTAGTCTTATAAGTATATATGATATTTATGTCTTTATTTACAGAGTTTATTCTTACTGAATCAAATGCTGTCTATGTAAGTCACCACAAGTAATCAGGCATCAATTTATACATCTATGAAATTATCAGATGATTTAACATATATTTAGTAAAAAGGTAGTATTTTCATAATTAGTAAAATATGCATTCTGTGTGTTTTCTTTGTATATCATTTGTTCACTTGTACAATTAACATAAAGTGAAAATGTTGTTATGACATTGTTTAAACACAGGTATGATATAATTTACTTTTCTAGAAACATATAGAGACTAGAGGTGTCTCATATGTACTTCTTAATTGACACTTCTTTCCTTTATAATAATGAAGCTGAACATCAGTTTGAGAATTAAAACATACATCAACTACATAAGAAAAAATTACAAATTATCCACTTGCATTTGATGAATATTAAAATTATTTCAAATTAAACAGTCCTTATAAATTGTGTTGTTGAATTATTTTGATTAAATGATGTTGTTTAAGTTATTTATATTAACATAATATTTTATGCACAAATTATATAAATATCAATGATTTCTTGTGTCAATCCAAAAGGAGAATATAGAATTGAATGTATTACTTTAGTGAAAAACAAAACAAAATACAGGAAAACTGACCTGCAAAGCAGATTACTCAGGATTTATCTAGCAAATTTCACATCCCAGCCAACATTTCATGAAATGATCATAAGTTTAGAATTTTTTGGTGAGTTAATAATAATGTTCCATGTCATCTGTTTTCACTCCTTAGTGCTAGGTTTTGATGTATGCACTATCTGATCTGGCAACATAATGCAATTTTATATATTTCTTTTTTCTAAAACATGAAATTTTCTTTGAATTGTTTATTTGATATTTGATAACATTTTTCAATTGGGTCTGTGTGAGCACATCTGCCCCTGTCATGCCATATATGTGGACACCAGAATTTGTATGAACTGGTGTTCTCCTCCCACTACATTGGTCCTTTGGATCAAACTCAAGTTATCAGGCATAGAGAGAAGGAAGTACCTTGTCACCCCAATATTTATTTAAAATTTGACCATTGGAACAATTATTACTAGTTTGCTTTTAATTACTAATAATGTCAGCAAAACCTGCAATAGAATTTAAATTCTGTGTTTAAGTTGAAGTAAGAATATTCACTTTTGTTTTCTCACCTTATTTGAATCAAAGTTTGTACTTTGTCATCTGATCTGAAGAACTTCATTCTGAAATGTTTACTAAAATGAACACAAGCAAAATCACTTGAGAGGTGTGAACACATAAAATGCTTCCAAAAGAGAAAAAGTTCACCTTCAAAGTAAAATTGCAAAGGGGGGAAGTAGAAGCCAGTATTAGATTGTACTCTTGCATTCTAAAACTGTAGCTCACAGTGAAATCACTTCCTAATACCCTCCAAATACTGTGAAAAGAACCAACCAAATCAAGATTTCCTCATAACACACACACACACACACACACACACACACACACACACACACACACACACACAGAGTTTTTAACAAACCACACCATTACAGTTCTCATAGTTGGCTTGTTGGTGTCTGTTGATTAAAAACCAAACCTACATATGGAAAAGAGAAATATGAAATAGAACATAGGTGTGTTAAAGACATGCTTGATATGATACCATAGGAGAAATTATAGTAAGATGATGAAAAACTTTTCTGGATTTTCAAGGCTCCAATTTTATATGAGCAACATTTCCATAATAATCTACAGTCACACATTGCTCAGGCACGTGCATGTCCCTCTAACACCTGAATAAGTTTTATAACTATTGTGACAATGGTAAATTTCCACAGTTACTCCTTTGTTTTTCTTTTTCACTTTCAGAGTTGATTGATCAGTTAGAGTTGTAAATAGTATAACTTTAACTAAAATGTGTCTTCCTCCAAAGCTGTCCTTGAATATGTCTTATCATCCATTTCTCTTCTATCTTGAGACCATCTATCACTAATGAGGACTCTTTCCTGATTCTGTAGTTCTAAAAATAAATGAATAACCCTCAAATTACCATAAAGTTCCCACAAAATATTATTCATCTAATAAAAAAATCAATAGCTATAACAACTGCCTAGATCTTCATATTCATTTCCCTTTATCCTTGAGATTACATCAGCTCACAAAGAGAATTCAATCACATTTGAATCTAGCATTTATTCATAACAAAGATAAATTATGGAAACAATACTAGTGACAATAATAATCAACTTAAAAAATTGCAAATTCTTATGGTAAGGATGCCTTTGAAATCTTATATCTTATAAATATAGTCCATAGTCTTCTCCATGGAATTTTAAATGTCTATTTTTTATTTATTTTCAAAAGGTTTCTTTTTTTCGTGTGTGTGTGTGTGTGTGTGTGTGTGTGTGTGTGTGTGTGTGTGTGTTTGTCTGAATTTATGCATATGTTTCATCATTTATATACCCATGCATACTATGGTCATCAGAGAGCATTAGATGTAGCAGGCTTTCTTTAAGGCCACCAACTAGGTCCCAAATCATAGCACAGAGACTTATTACTAGTTATAAATGCTTGGTCTTATCTTACCTCTTATTTAACCCGTTTTTCTTTCACAAAGTAACACATCTTTTGACTTATATTTTGAAGTAAAGACATTTTCAAAATATATACATTGGTTTAACCTAATAGCCCTTACAATCCAGTGTATAGTAGCAGCAAAAACAATTTACAAATAACACAATAACATACAGTATCTATGCTCTCTGTGTATTTTCCATCTTTATGTGCTGTATTATACTTTTATTTCTTTTCTAAGGACTTTATTTTAAAACTATATATATTTTTAATCTAAGACTGTATTCATTCTTCCTCTTCTTTATCCCAAATTTATGCACATTTTCCAACATGTTGTGACCTATTTAGAAGCTATTTTCATCTGATTCTGTCCTGTTGTGTATCTCTATCCTTTTTTGACCCTAGGAGCCTTTAAATTGCTAAGTGGAATGGCTATAACCAAAGCAACATCTTTAGAGGCTGCCTCTACCACACTCTTTGGTTTCCTGAGAACCTAGTCTCATGCCAGAGGCACGTTTACCACCAGCTCTGAAAGCCATGTTTACTGCCCCAACTTTGAGAAGTTTCTGAGTCTACACTGTCATCAAGGAGTTCTTTTGCCTGCTGCTCTTATGCACCATTTAAGTGTTTGGCAGCAGGGCCTTTCAAAAGAGCCACTCATTTTTGCTGCTAACTAGGAGCCATGAACCCATTTCTTAATGGAGCTGTGCTTCTGGTCATACCAGCAAACAAAACCTGACAGAGAAAAGGTGGATACCATGAAGCCATATTTGACTGTTTTATGTGTTTAGAATCTTTTTATTTTTAAGCATTCTTGGGCTTTATGTGGATGTATGTCACCCCACATTAGAATGCCATATATAGGTGGAGTCTTCCTATCCCAATCACATATTTTCAAATACCTTCTTGCAGCTGCTTCCCAAATAATTGACTCAAAGGCTTACTTTAAATTATAAATGCTTAGCCAATAGCTCAGGCTTGTTTCTAACTAGCTCTTGTAGCCTAAGCCATTTCTTTTAATCTATGTGTTGCCCTTAGGTTCATGGGTGTTAACTCTATCCCATTTTGTGTGTTGCACTCATTCTCCATCATGTTGGTGACTCCTCTCACTCCACCCTTCATCAGCCCATCATTCTCAATTTGGATTTTCTGCCTAAATTTATCCTGTTCTGCTATTGGCCAGTCAGCTTGTTAATGAAACCTATCATAGCTACATATATTCACACAGTGTAAGAAGGATTATGTCACAGGAAAAGAAATATTTTATTATATGAACAAAATCTCACTGAAAATAATTATGACAGAAATCATTGTAAATCAAAATATAATCTTCAATTCTATCTTCACTTATCTTGAAGTTGAAATTGAAGTAAAGAATTTTATTTTCTTATTTTGCAGGAATACATGTGACTTCCTTGTCACTAAGAAATCTTTACAAGGATGTTTTTATTGAATGTGTTGATGAAATCAGCTTTATCATCAATTCTGAAGCTGTCTGTAGTTAAAAGGAATGAGTGTCTCATCTGTTACTTCTTAGGGTTCAAAGTGACACATTAGAAAATCAAAGTAAAAGTGCAGTGAATAAAATTTCTATTGAATTTTAGAGAGCAATATTGTGAAAGCAATTACATAAAATAACAATTGCCCTTCTATGTTCTTAGCAGTTTTCAAGTTAATTAGAGTCAAAGTCATCCCATATTGTTCAATAATGGATATTAATTAAAATATTGGTCAAATTTAAACATTTGTCATAAAATACAAAATTATTGTTGGAAGAGGGGAAACAGACAAGCCTAAGGAAGAATTCAATATTCATGCCACAAGATTAAAAGAAGTAGATCATAATTCATTCTGGTCAATTGTATTAGCTTTACAGATAAACAGAGTAGCACATATTCAAGAAAATGGGCACTATTTCTCAACTCTCATGTGAGGAACAGACTGCTCTTATAAAGGTAAATCTTGATAAAGATAAGAAGGTATCTGTCTATAATTTATCATAAAAATGCAATATGTACATTTTTAAAAAAAATGACATGATAACTTTCAGATTCATAATAATCATTGAGATATTTGTGAAATATTTTCTGATTGCTTATCAAATATCTCACCATCAAGATATTGATGAGAAAGCCACATACTTAATTTCATATTTACTTCCTTTGTAAACACTCCAAGTGATGTGCTAATAAACTGTTTTGTCAATATAATTTTGTTACATTTTTTTCTTCTTCACTACCAACATAAACAAACATCTGAAAGCTTGATGTTAAATATCTCAATAGTTTTCACAGCAAGATTTTAGGTATATACTAATTGACTGAAAAAAGTACAACCCTTCAGATAAATAGATTAAAAATTCAAATTAATTTTTTTCTTTTTTTGTTTACAATTGAATAAATAGTGGGAAAAGGAAAGGTACTGTCATCTGTTTCTCTGTTCAAAATTTACATGATTTAATTCTTCTAACAAAGACCATAATAAGGATACACAAAAAGTTAGTTCAAGGTGAACTGAGCTTGATCTCCAATAAGATTTGAAATCAAAACTTATGGTTAAAGGTAACAGATTTTAGAATATCATGTCAATTTAAGTAATATTAAATATCTAAGTATACAAATACCATATTAACCCTTCATCAGAAATAGGAGATAAAGTGATCAAAATCTTCTTTAAACTTATGTATAAAATCAATTAGTAAATAGTAATTTTGACTATTATAATTATACAGCTCTTTTCTTAAATATATCATTAAAACATTTATTTCCTTACTCCAAGTCTCATGGCTGCCTGTCAGGAACCACTGCATCTTACTGTCCTCTACAATCCAGATGGATGTATGCAAAATACCTTCAAGGTACTGTATGTGGCTCAGAAATACAGGTAGAGGTCTGACATACCTCCTCCTTTCCTTCTTCTATATTGATAGACCAAGACCCTCACACCTTCATTACTGTAATGTGCTTCCACTAGACCATTTTTCATCCCATCTGGACTCAAAAAATCCATCTGTTTGCTCATCATAGGCCATAAAGCTACTTTATATGACATGAAATCTTAGGTTTTCCTCCTCCATTTGGGACTTGCCACAATCCTGTAGCACGAATCTTAAAAGATCTTATTAATAAAAACAAACCCGGAGCCAGATATTAGGGTGAAGCTGAATGATCAGAGAAGCAGAGAAAGCAACAGCTGACCTTACCTTGCCAACTCCTGAGCTCATCCTTTTTCCTCAAACTGGCAACCTCTGAGTCATCATCTGAATGGATCTCAACTGAACTGCTGCTAAAAGCTAAGAGCTTAAAAAGGCTCTAGTTCCTGGTCTTCATGCCTTATATACCTTTCTGCTTCCTGATATCACTACTTGGGATTAAAGACATGTGTCACCATGTCTGGCTGTTTTCAGTGTGGCTTTGAACTCGCAGAGATCCAGATGGATGGATCTCTGCCTCTGGAATGCTAGGATTAAAGGTGCTACTACTGCATAAATGTATGTTTATTATAGTGGTTATTCTGTTCTCTGACCCCCAGATGAGTTCATTGGCGTGTACAATATGTTAACCACACAATCCTAATGGGACAAGAAAACTATTTTATATGGCCTAGACACAAACACACACACACACACACACACACACACACACACACACACACACACACACACACACAAACAAACAAAAAACAAAAAACAAACAAAACAAAAAAAAACAGTTGACCATTTAAAAGCAAATCATCTAAAAGTCTTTGCCTAGAAACTTTCAGCACAAAACAGTATCCATACACATAAAAGAATTTGTCTTAGGAACTTAGAACAGAGCATGTTGCCCTCGATATCAGAACAAAAGAGAAAAATTATATGTAATCTCTATCAAGAATTAGATCAAATTTATATATTATAAACACTTCTGATGAAAAAAATAAAGGTGTCTTGATGAAAAATCTAAACAACAAATTAACTCCAGATGCCCATGAAATGAAAGCAACATGAAAAATCAAGGTAAGATGTTACCTACAAATATCATAATAATAACTCTTAATGAAAATGAGCTGGGCAAACTTCTGGACAAAGAATGAAAATAATTACATTCAAGCAGCTCAAAGAAAGCTAAATATCCTTTAAGAAGTTCAAAAAAGAATTATTGAAATAGGAAACTCAATAAAAATATGAAAATATCATTCATTGAAGATATAGAATTGCTTCAAATATTAAAAACTGAAATGTTGCTGAAAATGCAGGACTCAGTAAACCAAATGAGATCCTCAGTTGAAGGCCTCTTGAGTAGAATAAATGATGTGGAAGGCAGACCATCAGGTCCAAAAGACATGGTAGAGCAGATTAAATATGTTTTAAGATCAATAATAAATTTAGAAAAAAATATCAACATGTATTGAAGGACTAAGGGTCACCTGAAAGGTATCTGATCATTGACACAGAAAAAAGTACTATACCAATATTGTAGAAAAAAATTCAAGACAGAGAAGATGCACTCAAAGTTCAAGGAGGCCCTGATAACATCTGGGGAGAGATGATATCAATGGTCCAGTCAAGTGCTGGGATCTTCAGAATACAAATCTGAACTTTGAGACGTTATTGCCTACTGGTATAATAGTGGCATAAATCTTTACAGGGTTATAAACCACTCTCTTCTTTAAAGATTTTTTAAAAATTTTATTTATAAGTATGTGAATCTTGATTATACTTGAGGTCTGCTCCATAGGAGAAAAACCCATGTAGTGTAATTTTAAAACCCATAGTATGACAAGTCATAATGTCAAAATAAGGAACTTTTCGATTTTTTCTAAAAGATCATGTTGTTAAACATTTTTCAAAGTAGTTCTTATTCATAGATTTGTGTTACTTTTTTGAATTTTAAATTTAATTAATTTTACATATCAGCTACGGATTCTCTTGTCCCCCCCCCACTCCCCCCACTCCAACCCCACCCCCGCCTTCTCCCCAGCCCACCCCCCCATTCCCATCTCCTCCAGGGCAAAGACTCCCCTGAGGATTGAGTTTAACCTGGTAGATTCAGTCCAGGCAGGTCCAGTCCCCTCCTCCCAGGCTGAGCCAAGTGTCCCTGTATAAGCCCCAGGTTCCAAACAGCCAGCTCATGCACTGACGACAGGTCCCAGTCCCACTGCCTGGATGCCTCCCAAACAGATCAAGCTAATCAACTGTCTCACTTATCCAGAGGGCCTGATCCAATTGGGGGCTCCTCAGCTATTGGTTCATAGTTCATATGTTTCCACTAGTTTGGCTATTTAAGTCTGTTTAAAATAAAAGAAAGACTATATCATGAAAGTGAACAGTTCAAAAAGCAGAAAGATTGTTTTTGTTTGTTTGTTTTGTTAGTTGGAATATTTTTTATTTATTTTTGAGATTTAATGTAATTACATTTCTCCCTTCCTTGCCTCATTCCAAAGCTTCCTTGCTTTCTTTCAAATTCATAGCTTCTTTTTTTCATTATTTGCTGTTACATTTATACATTACATACACATATGTGTGTGGTGATATTTTATTTGTGCTGAAATGTGGTGATATTGTATTTGTGCATTAATAAATAAAACTTGCCTAGAGATGGAGGGGGGAGCCAGCCATTTTAAGTAAACAAAGAATTCAGGCAGCACATGCCCTTAATCCTTAGCAGGCATGATCTCTGTGTGTTCAAGGCCACACTAGGGAATGAAGCCAAGCTTGGTAACACATACCTTTAATCCCAGTACCAACCATAGAGACCTGGAGGTCTGTACAAACAGACAGTGACAGAGCTGTGTAGGAAGAGGATGTGAGGTAGCTAGGATAAGAGCCAATGAGAGGGCAGAAAAGCAAGGCATATAAGCCTGGGTAGACAAAATGTCACACACTTTGGATGTGGCAGAGTTGTTGGGGTGAAGTTAGCTGGTGGCTTTCCATATTTGCCTGATCTCTAAGGCTTTAACCCAAATTTCTGGCTCCGTGTTTTTTATTTAATAAGACCATTTAGAAATCCATTTACATATGCCTATTATAAGAATATAAATATTCTTAAATTTTATCTGCTCAGTCTATATAATGTTAATCTTATCTTATGTATGTTTTCTTGACTCTAAAGCCAGAACCACCATGGCCAAAGCTGTCAAGTTCTGCTTCTTCTTGGGGCTGGAACATGGCCCCATTGTTCAATTACATCTTCACCCATTTTCTGTTTTTCATTGTTTCCAATACTGCCTAAGCTTGGCTGTTCTGGACCTCAATCATTAAATCAGGCTGGACTTGAATTTAGAGATCTGCTTGCCTCTGTCTCCAAGTGTTGTATTAAATGTGTGCACCATCACACCTGGCTCTAAACTTTTCTTTAATTGCTTTTCACAAGTTGGAAACAGATGGGTGGTATCTTGCCCTGAAGTCACCACTTCCTTTACTCCATTTCTTAATCTGTTTATCTCCGTGAACATTAGATTTGGCTCCATTCTGCTTCCTGGTGCTTCTTTTTCCCTCAAATTGTAGACTTTGTAGTTTTCTTTGCTATATTTGCACCTTTTCATTATATTCTTCTTTAGAGACAACAATAGTAACTACACAATAGAGTCTATACCAGACTGTTTTCAGATTACCTCTGCCAATGAGATTAATCCAAAACTCTTCACTTTAGCCTCAGGCTGACTCTTTAGACAGGGCAAAATGCATCACATTCTTCACCAAATATCACAAGAACAACCTCTAGGCCACATTTTAATATTCTTCTTCTCTGAATCCTATTGACCCAGTCTCCCATAGTTCAAATAACTCTTAGGATCACTATGTTCCATGATTATACTAGTATGGCCATTAAGCAGAACTAAAAGCATTCCAACGCTTTTCTAACCCAAACCATATTACTTCTAACAAAAACATGGTCTGGCCTACCACGGTAACATCCCACTCCTGGTGCCAACTTTTTTTTTTTTTCCTTTTATTTTATTTTATAGTACCATTCAGTTCTATATATCAGCCATGGATTCCCTTGTTCTTTTGCCTTAGGGTTTCTATTGCTTTGTAGAGACACAATAAGCATGGCAACCCTTATAAAGGAAAACATTTAATTGGGATGGCTCATTTAAAGTTCAGAGGTCTAGTCCATTATCTTCATGGTGGGAAGCAAAGCAGCATGCAGGCAGACATGGCACTAGAAAAGGAGCTGAAAATTCTTACATCTTGACCTATAGACAACAGGAAGTGGTCTCAGACACTAGGCATATCCTGAGTTTAGGAGACCTCAAAGCCTGCCCCAACAGTAACACACTTCCTGTAGCACAGCCATACCTATTTTAATAAAGCTACTCCTCATAATAATGCCAATATCTAGAACTTATAGGGACAAATTTGCATTCAAACGGCCACACTTGGTAATGGAGTTTTCTACATCTGCTATGGAAAACAATTAAAGACATCTAAGCCTAAAGTTGATAATCACATACACCTGTGACTACTCAGAGATGTGAGTGAAAAACTAAAAATGAATGACTGTGTTTTCAAGAAGTCAACAGATAGGAATACAATTCTTAGATAATTGCTTTTAGATACCTACTCTAACACATACCTTCTGTTATTTATGATTTTTATCATCATCACATCTAAATGCAGAAATCTGTGGGTTTCAGCTTATAAATATGGAAACATAAATTACAATTTCAATCTTCTAATCTTGGACATTAACTATAAATTATAAAGCCTGAAACCTCAGTTATCTAATTCACTGTATTAGCAATTGGTAATTCAAAGTAAATAACTATATTATTTCATTTATTATGCAATTTCATGTAACACAAATTGCTAAACTGTCTTATTAATAAAAATCCTGGAGCCAGATATTGGGGTGAAATATGAAAGATCAAAGGAATAAAACAAGCCAGTCACAAGTTCATACTGTTAGGAAATTCTTAGCCCAAGAGAGAGCTACTTCCTGTATACTCACTTCCTCTCTCCATCCTGCTACATCACTTCCTTTTTCTGCCTAGCTCTATCACTTCCTGTCTTTCTGTACAGACATCCAGACCTCTATGGTTAATTAGTTCTGGGAATTAAAGGCATGTGTCACCACACCTGGCTCTGTTCCCAGTGTGGACTTGAACTCACAGCAATCTTGATGACTCTCTGCCTCTGGAATGCTGGGATTAAGGGTGTGTGATACCACTGCCTGACCTTTGTTTAATATAGTGGCTGGGTTTTTTTTCTGATCTCCAGATAAGCTTTATTGGGGTGCACAAATAAAATATCACCTTAAAGAGTTATGTATAAATGAAAAGATATATTGTAATTTCTAATTTTCCTTACATTGACTTATAACATCTAGGAAAATTTTGCCTGTCAATTTTTTTTTTTTTTTTTGGTTTTTCGAGACAGGGTTTCTCTGTGTAGCTTTGTGCCTTTCCTGGGACTCACTTGGTAGCCCAGGCTGGCCTCAAACTCACAGAGATCCGCCTGCCTCTGCCTCCCGAGTGCTGGGATTATGGGATTAAAGGCGTGCGCCACCACTGCCCGGCTTTTTTTTTTTTTTTTTTTTTGGTTCAAATTGGTTTTTAAAAAGCTATGGGAATAATTGCATCACAATTTTACATTGTTCACAATCAGTAACAACCCCAGCTAATAAATAATTTCACAGTGAAGAAAAAAGTTTACATGTTTGTAATGAACATAACGTTTATTTTTTATTTCTTTGTGTTTTGAAATCTTATATATTCATATAATAAAATATGTCCATAATGCATTTGCATACTCCTCCAGTAGTTAGTTATTTTCTTTCATACCCCAGGAAATCAACATAGTGTTGACCACATGTGTATAGGCATATTACTATCAACTAAAGCATAAGAAATCTACTAGTGGTCACATTCTTAAAAGAGAAGTATACTCCATCTCAAGGAACTTTCAAATCCAATATCTCCTCAGTTAAGTAGTAGATATTGAAGATCATATGCTCTTTACAAGCCAGGGATTAGGTGTCATGATAATCTACAAGTCTTGTGCAGTTAATCATGAAGTCTATGTTTGCATATGTATGATGGCCCTGTCATACCCAGAAGACAATAAGTCCTAGCATTCCTCTTTTTCATCTATGTCTTAAATTCTTTTTCTTTTCTGTTCTGTTCTATTTGGGACTACTGTTTAAAAAAGGGGGAAAGAAACAAAAAATGTAGCAATAAAATGACTACTAATGATATTCTGTTACACTCATAGATCACTGCCTTACTCAGCCATTATCAAAATAGCTTCCTCCTGAAACAGCAGGAAGAAATACAGAGACTCACAGACAAATAATATTTAAAGAGTGAGAAACCTTGAAGCACTCAGTCATAAATGGGATGTCTTCATCAAATCCTTTCTCATAGAGTTCAGAGAACTCTGTAGAAGAGTAGGTAGAATGATTGTAAGAGCCAGAGGGGATGGAAGATGACAAAGAAATAAGGCCTCCTAAACACAGAAGAAAAGATGCACATATAAGTTCTCAAAGACCATGGCAGCATGCCAGGACATGCATATATCTGCTTCAGATGGGCTCCCAGTGTTGAGAGAAGTCAACAAAAGCCCCCATTCCTAACTCAGAGTCTCTATTGATATCCACTCAGACAGGAAAAGCTCATTTTATCCAATGAAGTCTCACTTGGGATAGTTAGGGTCAGACCTCTTGCCCAGAAGTAGATGGCCAAAAGAAACTCATCTCATCCTTGAAGGTTCTTTCTATAATAATGTTTTGAAAGACAAATTTTATTGTACAGGATGCTTTTGGCTATCCTGGGTTTTTTGTTTTTCCATATGAAGTTGAGTATTGTTCTTTTCAGGTCTGTGAAGAATTGTGTTGGTATTTTGATGGGGATTGCATTGAATCTGTAGATTGCTTTAGGTAAGATTGCCATTTTTACTGTGTTAATCCTGCCTATCCATGAACATGGGAGATTTTTCCATTTTCTGACATCTTCTTCAATTTCTTTTTTCAGGGACTTAAAGGTCTTGTCATATAGGTTAGTTAGAGTTAGCCTAAGGTATTTTATATCTTTTGTGGCTATTGTAAAGGGTGATGTATCTCTGCTTTCCTTCTCAGCCTGTTTGTCAATGGTATATAGGAGGGCTACTAATTTTTTTGAGGTAATCATGTATCCTGCTATGTTGCTGAAGGTGTTTATAAGCTGAATGAGTTCCTTGGTTGAATTTTTGGGGTCACTCATATATACTGTCATGTCATCTGCAAACAGGGAAAGCTTGACTTCTTCCTTTCCAATTTGCATCCCTATGATCTCCTTAGGTTTTCTTATGGCTCTGGCTAGAACTTCAAGTACTATATTGAATAAGTATGGGGAGAGCAGACAGCCTTGCCTCATTCCTGATTTTAGTGAAATCGCTTTGAGTTTCTCTCCATTTAATTTGATGTTGGCTGTTGGCTTGCAGTAAATTGCCTTTATTATGTTTAGGTATGTTCCCCGTATTCTTGAAGACCCCAGGGGAATAGGAAGAAGCAAAGTGCTAGAGAGATCCCCATAAATCCACAAAGAATAGAGAAAGCCCAAACTGACCTACTCTGGTGATAAGATGGCCAAACACCCTAACTGTCGCACTAGAAATCTCATCCAATGACTGATATAAGCAGATGCAGAGATCCACAGCCAGGCCCCAGGTGGAGCTGTGGGAGTCCAATTGGTGAGGAAGAGGAGGGAATATATGAGCAAGAATTGTTGATACCATGATTGGAAAAAGCACAGAGACAAATAGCCAAACTAGTGGAAACACATGAACTATGAACCAATAGCTGAGGAGCCCCCAACTGGATTAGGCCCTCTGGATAAGTGGGACAGTTGATTAGCTTTTACTGTTTGGGAGGCCCCTAGGCAGTTTGACTAGGACCTGTCCTTAGTGAATGAGCTGGCTGTATGGAGCCTGGTCCCCATGCAGGGACACTTTGTTCAGCCTGGTTGAAGGAAGGAGGGGACTGGACCTTCCTGGATTGATTCTACCAGGCTGAGCTGAATCCCCAGGGGAGACCTTGCCCTAGAAGAGATGGGAATGGTAGCTGTTTTTTGTTTTATTGTTTTTTTGGTTGGGGCGATGTGGGAGGACAGGGGAATCCATGCCTTATATGTAAAATTAAATTAAATTATATGAAAAAAAGAAAGACAATCTTTTCCCTACCACAGTAATTTCTGTGCATATGGCTTCTGGTTTTGTGCTTGTTTGTCATCCTTGTGTCTGCAAATATCTGTGTGTCTTTGTTGTGTTTGTTTCTTTGTTTTTTTTTCTCATTTTGGTAGTTTTGTCATTTCCAACTTTTTTATTTTATTATATTTCATTATTATTATTGTTTCTTATAACTTCTTAGATGTCTATTTGTTTTCTAAGGTGAACAGAAAGTATGTGGATGGGAGGAGGAATGGGGAGGATCTTGGAAGAACTGGGTGAGGGGAAAGACAATATATGGATGAAAAATACATTTTCAATAAAAGAAAAGCAGCAAAATTAATAAAGATTGCCCTCTGCTCAATTTCAGAAAAGAAGAAAGAGAGGGAAAAGGAGAGGGAAAGGATAATGGAAAGAGAAAGAAAGAAAAAATAGAAGAAAGATATTTCTGACTCCATTGTGATTGTTATTCTGTACCAGGGAGCTGGCAAGTTGTGTGTACATCACATGATTTTACACTTGGCCTTTGTGCATGGACTTTTTCTTGTATCTTGGGAGAGCCTAATTGTAACTTCAGCTCATGACTAAATTATCCAGCTGTGTGTGTCCAACAGTAAGGACACTAATACCACTTAATTGCTCAGGATGTGACAGCAATTTAGAACCATTTTCTTCAGGCATGCCTCAGAATGAACCAAAGTTTAAGAGATTAGAAACATAAATCTTAAATTGTAACTGGATTCCCAACTAATAATGGCAAATATCAGGATTTAGTGAGCACCTCAGAGGTGCTGCTGGGACTTGGGTCACCATACAAGGGATTTAGTTTAGACAGCCAACTATAGCAGAAGCAGAAACAGTTTATTGAAAAACCTCTAAAGGAAGAAGAAGACCAAGGGATGAAACAGTTATTTAACAACTAAAGTACAACCATTGTTAATGGGATCCTTTGGGAGCCAACCCCTAAAGCCCCTTCCAGGGTCCAGAAAAGGCGCTACAACAAGCAAGGGAAACCTAAGGGTCTGAGGGCAAAAGAATGAATCAGCTCACACAGTTCTTCTCTGCATGTCTCTTTATTGTTATCTTAATTCTATTTATCTCATCCTAATTGTCTATATTTTCCTAGCTCTAATTCTCTCTTCCTATTCTAATCCCAATTCCCCCTACCTTCTTCTTCCTCTACCCTAAAACTCTTCTTTTTCAGGAGGCTTAAAGCAATAGAAAAAAAAATTATAAGAATTACCTCTCATTGGTCACAAGCACATTCCTAGGGTAAGTGATAAGGACAGAGCCATTTACCATGGTAACACAAGGTCCCAAGGTTACAGGAGTAAAACTGTGACCAGAAACGGGAGACACAGTGACCAGTGAAAAACTTTGAGACATAGCTCTATTGTCAACAGACTTGGCAAGTGAAGAATTGGCAAGCTTCTCCTAGGGTGCTTTGTGTACTAACGTTGAAAAGATGCCTGTGACCCTGACCTTGTACATAACTGTAAAGTTTTAAACTTATGATCTATTTACAAAGGTATTTAGTCTGAACTTGCTCTGAGGTAAAAATGAGCTAATTGTGTGCATGTTGTGTTAGACTGAGGAGAGATTGTTATTTTCTTTTGTTAGTCTGAGCAAAAGGAACAAAGCATGCTTCAAGTGTCTATACTCCATGTGAGACAATAGATATAGCTATGAAGCATATCCTAGTATATTTTCTATATATCAAAATTGTACGGCTAATGAAAAGTCATCTTCCCAACCATTCACAGATATTTGTGTGCCCATAATTTTGAGATGCACTCGTCAGATTACATATACACATTTCATGAAAATACATGGTAATGGGGAGGTATCATAGCTTTTACTGCATAAGAAATTACAGAAGGAAGCAATAATATTCAGACTCAGTGGCCTACAAACCTTGCCTGATAGGTTACCCCATCTGAGAATTATTTCTCTGGTGGGTTGATGTTGTTGGTTGTTTTATTACTCTTTTTTGGGGGCCTGTCACTCAGCTCCCCCAAAAATCACACATAGAGTCTTATTATTTCTGAATGCCTGGCTGAGGCTTGGCTTAGTTTCTAGCCAGCTTTCCTAACCTTAAATTGTCCCATCTACCTTTTGCCTTTGGGCTTTTCCCATTCTTTTTCTTCGGTAAATCTTCCTCTTACTTCATGGCTTGTTGGTTGTGTAGCTGGGTGGCTGGCCCCTGGAATCCTCCTCCTTCTCTCGATACTGCTTCCTTTTACTCCTCCATGTCTTTTCTCCTGTCTCCCAGATTTCTCCCTCTATATATTCTCTCTGCCTGCCAGCCCTGCCTATCCTTTCTTCTGCCCTGCTATCGGCCAGTACTTTAGTAGACCATCAGGTGTTTTACACAGGCACAGTAACACAGCTTCACAGAGGTAAACAAATGCAATATAAACGAAAGTAACACACCTTAAAATAGTCTACTACAGGTTGACATCTGAATTGTCAGTTGCTATAAGCTGTATTTACACCCCAGCCTGCAAGCCTGAATTAGCTCATGACAATGGCTCCAGACACATTGTACAAGTTAATGCCTTTACGTCATATAATATCACAGCGGGAGGCTGTTTTTGTTTTTCCATCACTTGGGGTGGTAGAATCTGTGTTAAAGGGAAACACAGATTCCCTGTAGCTTTTTCAAACCCCTAGTGTTATAAGTAGTCCCTTACCTATTACTCTGATTGCAAATTCTAGCCAGATAAAAGTAAAGAATTATAATAAAATTGATATTTTCTGTAATGTTTGCCTACTTAGAGATGTTATTCCTTTTTATAGCTAAACTTCAAGTAAGAACATTAAAATATCAGTGAATTATGCCTAAGGCATAGGCAGAGATAGTTTTATTCTTTTAAAAGTTGCCAGTCTGATATTTTCTGTATCTACCTTAATCAAATTTGTAAACTTTATCATTTAAACATATCTTTACTCTGTGACCCCTTATTTTTCCTTATCAGTTGAGATCTTGTTGCATGGACCTCTGGTTTGACAAAACTATTTTACTTATGCTCTTTAATAACCTTGTGAGAGGGAGCTTCAGAAGTCACCATAGTTTGGCTATATCCATAAATGCATATTTCCTTCAGTGTCCCTTGAGATATACTCATCCACACTTGAATGCTTCTCATCCTTTTCCTGAGCAAATCTTTTTCAGATAGCCTTGAACTTCATTCTATTAAAATGGCTTCCTAATAAATTACAACTCTGATTCATATGGAAACATTCTGAAGTTCTTTTCTAAAACAAAATTTAGAATCATATCTTTACCTGAGTGGTCTATGAAATAACTCATACTACTACTACTCTAAACAATAGCACAAATCTATGTCTCTAAGCCTTTCCTCACTAACACTAGCAAAGATAGTAAAACATGACATTTGTTTTGTTGTTAACCAATTGCAGTATTTTAATTCTGAGCACAACATGATCTCTATCTCATAGAGAGTAACTTTGCAAAGCATCCATGGAAACTAATTGTGTAGAAAAACACAGAGGTATCTATGGATATTTTAACTTTAATGAGAAAAGATAAATTTCAAGGATGCTCACTTGGGATTCTAGCCATTCTTCACTCTTGCCCTCCTCAAGAGCAAGTGATCTTAGGAGATACTGAAGCATTTATGTAGGAAGTATAAGGTTTCCTGAAAGAAAAATCTCTTGTATCTTCTATGAAATCATCACACATGGTTTGCTAGACATTTTCAGCAATATACTTATTTTGTAGTCATCTACAGTCCTTTAAATAATGCCCTCCCCCACCAATGGTTAAAAACAAAAACAGATGAGTTCATTGGATGAATAAGTTTTACATATTTTAAATCACACTTCTGTTTTTTATTCCCCTTTGGTAATTGATGTGTGATGAATAGACATTTGTTCTTATGTGTTCAGAAAAATGTAAGAAAAAAATAGTTAAGTCTAAAATGAAATATTCTTAATCATCATGTAATTACCTATACTGACTAATACAATAAAATTTGATACTCAATAAATTTCAGTAACAAACACCTCCAGGACACTTTCCACCAATTTGTTTATTTTTAACTCCTATTGCTTTTATTTGCCTCATTATGACACTCATCTTTAACTTTATATTTGGAAACATGTACTCCTGCCTTGTGATGACAAATACATACCCTCTATAGGAGAATAAATTTTAATTAATTAATAAATCAAATTTATGAAAAAGCCTCTTTTCCTTCCTAAATGCATATTTCCAAAGTAAAAGCATTTAAAAATAATTTGACTCAGCCAGGATGCTAGACAGTTTATGAACAGATACACCATACAAACTTCCCAAGAAAAGAGATCTGCATCAAATACAATAGAATAGATTTTAAACTTATGTGAAAATGTTATATGTGAATCAAGAATTGTATTGGAATATTAATTTGATTTTTCTCTTTATTATAACTTTATTCTTAAGCTCTTATGAAGCTATAGGGCTCCACATTATTAAGATCATCTTTCAGTTATAACTAGTGATTTAATATATTACTCTGAACTTTTCATTCTGCACCAGATGAGTAATGTGAGGGCCCAAGGCTATGTTTCAAATTCCTTTCTCTAGATCTCTAATTCATTTCTCACTTTTGAAAATATACTGAACTAAAAACTAAACATCTTTTTTAACTCCTAAAGCAATACATACATACATACATACATTAATACATACATATATACATACATATTAAAAATAATCATGCCTGTTTCTTGCTATTAAGAAGTTCAAGCAGGGGTAAGTGGAATGTGTTTAGAATTATAACTACTCTGGAGACTGAAGCAGGGGATACACAAAATCAAAACCTGTCATTATTGCAGCCTAAGTTTAAGTTTGAAAAAGGGCTTGAGGATGCAGTTCAACAATAAAGCAATTATCTAATATGCACAGCATCCTGGGTTTAACTCACAGTACTGGAAAGAAAATCCATGTGTGACCAAGTGTGTATTTTAGTCTTAGAATGCACACTTAGCATGTACAGATCTGATTTTCAGCATTTGATTGAGTAAGAAAGAAAAGGAAAGAGATAGATGATAGATAGATAGATAGATAGATAGATAGATAGATAGATAGATAGATAGATAGATAGATAGATAGATAGATGGTAGATTATAGATAGAAAGAAAGAGAGAGAGAAAAGAAGAAAGGAAGGAAGGAAGGAAGGAAGGAAGGAAGGAAGGAAGGAAGGAAGGAAGGAAGGAAGGGAGAGAGAGAAAAAAGAAAGATAGATGGATGGATAGATGTAACAAATTCTGAAACATCAGAGACAAAAGAACAAGCCATCTCTTACCTCTAAGACTCCTCAGCCTGAAAAGCTTTCCTCAGCTGAATGACTTTAGTTCCTATCCCCTCATGCTTCTATACCTTTCTCTGCCCACCCATATCATTTCCTGTTTCAATTTTGCTAGTGCTGGGCTTAAAGACCTATGACTCCCAGTATTAGAATTAAAGGTGTGTGCCACCACTGCCTTGCTTTGTTTCTCTCCTAGACTGAGTCAGATTCATGTAGTCCAGGGTGGCTTTGAACTCACAGAGGTCCAGACAGATATCTGACTTCCAAGTGCTAGAATTAAAGGTATGTGCCACCAGTGCTTGGCTTCTATGTTTAATCTAGTAACTTTTTCTATTCTCTGATCTTCAGACAAATTTATTAGGGTACACAATATATCACCACAGATAGATAGACAGACAGGCAGACAGATAGGAAGATAGGTTAGTAGACAGATGATTGCAGATGAGTACATTAGTTCTTAATTTAACTGGCTTATTTTATTTACATGTACATGTATATACAATTTATAAATTTGCATTAAGATTTGCTGAAATAATGTTAACATTTAATCTATTCTTTGTGATTTATATAATAAATCATATATTTTTGGAATAAAGGATAATGATATTTTATTTTCAAGGTTCAATATACCCATTTTCAGCAAATATTCTTAGCAATCATGAGAAGTTAAAATTTTTATGCTCCTACATTTGTAGCTAACAGTTTTAGGTCAAAATTTGTAAATTGTGTAGGTCCATTTGTCATGAATCTCTCTACTTCCTAACAAATCTATGCATTTATGAGAAAATATAATCAGTTTTTACAACATGTATTTTCAGCAGATTTACTATACTCCCAACTTTTAAAACAATCAACTTTGTAATGTGTACAACTTATTGGCTTTTAGTATGCCAACAGTACTAAATGACCATCATTATCATCTCACTTTAAAAGCATGCATTATTCTTCCAAAACTTCCATATATATTGACATTAACTTCTTACTCCTCTTTTGCAAACCAACATCCAGGATCATTACTATACTTTTTCTCTCTTTGGCTTAATGACATTTAATGCTTAAAGAATCATAGTTATCTATGAAGCCAAAAACAACAGTGAATATTAATAAATTTTAAAATTTTCTAAATGTTTAGAAACTAGTATGTCCAAAATTCTTTTTTTTTGTTGATGGGTTAACTGCATAAATATTTGCTATTTCCTTTTACGCAACAAGACACCTTTACATGATGAATTCCAGACCAAGAATTACACATTAAACAGAATAATACATAAATAGTAAAGGTTAGATTTACTAAAGCTTTAAACCAGTCATAACAATTAACTTATCAGTCACTGGGATAGGAATCTAATAAAAAATTTTAACATAACTGATTATATAAGCCTGAAAATTAATGTGAGGTAATAGTTGATGGGAGAAATTTATTTTGCAATTAAAAACTAATATATATTTTATTATGAAAAATGATTTTGTACATGTTATTTTACACAACTGCTATTTAAGCATAACAAAATATCATGCATATACTTCAATTAATTCATATTCATAAACTCAACAGAAATAGATTAAAATGAATTCTAAGAAAAGACATTTAGATTTAAATCTGACAATAAATTTATGTTTTTAGAACATAAGAATTATTTCTTTTATATTCAATTCAAATTAAATGATTTTTTTGTATTGTCAGTAGTTAAATGCATATCACACATAATGTACTGCATCAAATTTTATGTTGCTTGGTTTATAGAAACTGTCATTAGACTTGAACATTTAAGAAGAAAAATAAATATAGAATTTCTGTAGTTAACCCAGAAGTACAGAAAAATTTCATATTTTAACAATTGATATCAATAATATGAAAAAAATATTTGCCTTTGCCCTAGTTAAAAAAAAAGTTTGATTTATAGAAGATTGAAATTAAAAGGCTTTAGCTTGCTTGAACTGGTCAACATAAGATAAATTTTAATATAGTAAGTTAATTAGGCACATAATGATGAATATGATACAAATATTTCTAATTCAAACAAATAGGAAAAATAGCCTAGATCTAAAATGAATGAATATCATCCATCATAAGCATACTTTAAATTAAGCTTATTGGAAAATACAAATGGCAACAAATCTAATAGAACATGTTAGATGAATTGTATTGCTGACATTGCTTCACCAAATTACATTTCCCTTTGACCCTCATCTGTAACTTTCTGTAGAGTTAATCTCAGGACATTACTCATTTTTTGAAAGTGTTAATGTACCATAAAGGATTTGTATTATCATTAGCCATACTGTCTAAGCCAGGTGTTACATGATCTCTACATCTGCCCTAAGTTCATTTGGCAGCTTATAAATCTTTATCACCAAATTATGAGTTTCTATGATGAATTATGTTCTTAAACTTTACTGAAAAGCATAGTATAGAAAATCAAGTTGTTTTGTTTAACATTTCAAATAATATAATACTAACATGCTAATATTAAATCATTAACATTTCATCATATTTGATTTCACTGTTAAGCAATTTAAATACATTATACCTACATGAAACTGAAATGTTGTATTATGTGGTATGCCTCTTTACCTATGCTCCAATTCTTGAAAGACAAAGCTTTTCAGATTTCTTAGACACACTTTCTTGTGTATGAAAGTATTGGATGTATACTGTATTATTAAACAGTAGTAACATTTTCCTTGTCTATGATCAAATCTATGTTTCAGACTATTACACAATAGTGATGATTAGACTATTAAATCATATGCTAAATACATTTCTTACAAAAATAGAGGTGAAAATACACAAAGATGTTTTTATTATTACTTTATTTTGGCAATATCTAAGATAGAATCCATAGACTCACATAATCCTGAATAGTGTTCTATTGTTTAGGTACCCTCTAAAGCTACTTTAAATATTTTCATAATGATATGCTAATGAACACTTTTAATATTACATTATTATAACTGGTATTAAGATATAAAGTCAAAGCAAATGTCATACAGATCAAATCTCAACAGGGAAATGGTAATTTGGGGGATTAGGAGGCAAGAGAAGAAGCTCATTTTGGGGAGCTGGTATAGAATGGGTGGGTCCTTTGTCCAAAACACAGCACTGTATGAGATGCTTTATATCCTAAAAATTCCAAAGACACGTAGGGTAAATTCTCTCTGATAATGAGACACTGGTATTGTATTTAGATCATATGTTTTTACTAACTTCTCAATGATATTTTTAAATCTGCTTTATGAATTACTATGTCAGTTTTTCTTTTAACATAATATATTTCATGCTTGACATGTTTATTTAAAATACATAATATTGTATCTGAATAACCACTGAATTAAGATTTCAAAAACCTTTTGAAAAATTATGTCTCTCCCTTGCTCTCCTTTTCACTCTGACATTTCTTTTTCTGTCTTTACAGGAAGAATCCCATTGGTTCTTATCAATCGGAGTTTATAGGAAACCACTTCAGTCATTGCAATGCTTAGAGTTATTGTTTGGTTTCCTATAGTATATTTAAGTAGAAAGAAGTTGTATGCTATTGTGTGATATTTTGTTTGTGTTCTGACAAAGAAAGCTTGCCTGGAATTCAGAGGGCAGAGCTAGTCACTAGTTAACCATAGAGGCCAGGCAGTGGTGGCACACACCTTTAATCCCAGCACTTGGGAGGAGGAAGTAGGAAGATCAGGAGTTTTAACCCACCCTTGGCTACAACAGATTGAACCAGTCTAAAAGAGAAAAGAGCAGGGCAGTTGTGGTGCATGCCTCTAATCCCAATACTAGGGAAGTAGAGTCAGGAATATAAAGCACTTGGAGACAGAAACTCATCTCCATTCAGTCTGAGGATTCATAGCGCTAAGAAGTTTCTGGTGGCTGCTGCTCTGCTTCTCTCATCTTTCAGCTTTCACCCTTGATATCTGTCTCTGGGTTTATTTATTTATTTATTTAGGTTTTTTTTTATTTTTATTTTATTCTATTTATTTATTTATTTATTTATTTTTGGTTTTTTGAGACAGGGTTTCTCTGTGTAGCTTTGCGCCTTTCCTGGAACTCACTTGGTAGCCCAGGCTGGCCTCGAACTCACAGACATCCACCTGGCTCTGCCTCCCAAGTGCTGGGATTAAAGGCATGCACCACCACAGCCCGGCATATTTTGGTTTTTTGAGATAGGGATTCTCTGTGTAGTTTTAGAGCCTATCCTTGATCTTGCTCTCTAGACCAGGCTGTCAGAGATCCACGAACTCACAGAGATCCACTTGGCTCTGTTTCCTGAGTACTGGGATTAAAGTTGTGTGCCACTACTGCCTGGCTTGGGTTTTTATTGATAAGACTAATTAGGATCATGCTTCAGTATGCATACTAAATTTAAAACTTATAATTTCAAAATATTGAGTCAGAATATATATATACTGCTTATTTAGAGGCTTATATACAATAAACATGGTTATTAATAGTATATTGAAAATTATTAATACATCTATTTGTGCTTTTTTTGAAATGAGTAATATTTTACTGTATTCATGAACATTTAAAATGATTTAATATTCATATTATTCATCAGTTATATTCTAGAACTCAACAAACACAGTTGTCTTTTAAATTATATTTTACAAAAATTCTTTTGAAGCTTTCTTTTCCAAGCTGTTAATCGAAATAGACCTAATAGCCTCTCTACTAGGTACATTATAATTGTAGATTAAAAACATACAGTGCCAGGTCTGTAGTAGAACAGGCCCATAGGTTCAAGGAAATTGGCTCAAACCAGTTGCCAAGGCACGTGCATAACATGCTTCCTTATGAGCCAACCTGAAGTCTGTCTGAGGACCTAGCAACAGGCACTGTCAGAGTTCCTGATTGCTGTCAGAGTTCCTGATTATGGTCAACCAATGAGAGATGGCCATACAATGCCACCAGATTGCCACACAGTTTGGGTGCTGGGAGGAGGGTATGTAAGGCCTTTCCCATTATTGAATAAACAAGTTTGTTGTTTGCCTTTCACTGACTCCCAGGCTTAGTGGCTTTGAATCTGTGCCTTCTCATCCTCTCTCCCTAGGGAGCAGTTAGGATCCAACAATACCATGTCTAACCTGCCAAAATTTGATTACAAAAATTTAATAATAAGCAGAGATTCAACATGACAATATGTCACCTTAATAAATATCTAATGCCTTGATATACCGAAAGATGACATATAGTTTATGTCATTTCTTTGACATATTATTTTTTGGTTCATTAATATACTCCAAAATTTATGCTAAAAGAGTGCACTTCCCTTCCTGCAGTACAAATTTTGACCCTGTGACGAGGTGACTATGGAATACTGCATGCATTTGGGGGAATGTCCTCCAGGGAAATATCAGACCACAATGACTCCAGGAACTGAGGAAGGAAGAACTTGCATAAGGGTGTTAGCGACTGTTCAACCTCTGCTTATAGTGCTATCATTACTAGCTAGCTAAAAAGTATACGTACAGCAATGGAAAGAATAAAATTATTCATTCTAGAAATGAACTCAAAATTTTGTGAATCTATCAAGTGTCACCATCTTTTACTGTCCTTGTGATGACCACAGCTGTCCTGGCCATATCAGTGAGGACCACAATGGCAGGCACAAGGCCTGGTACTGGAACTATGGCTCAGAAGTCACATCTTGGGAAATGACCGTAAGGCTGAGGGAGAGATAAAAGATCATGGCCCCAGTGATATAACTCCTCCAATAAAGCCATACCTACTAATTCTTTCCAAATAAATCTGTTGGCCATGCTTCAAATATATGAGTCTATGAGGTCATTTTCAATCAAATAACCACAGTGATGAGTTAAAGTGTGTACCTCAGAACAGAATATTGTGTGCTGGACCAGGCACGTTTCTTTTTTTCCTATTAAGCAAGCAGCTTTCATTTGCAAAATGATAGCTTTCTTCTAGGCAGGCTCAAAATTACTAAAATCAAATCATATTGGACTGAAACCTAAGAAATTAGGATAGCTAATATCTTTCAGTTTAAGTTTTTTTTCCTCTAAAATATTTGACATAATTAAAGAAATCTGAGTTGCTGAACCCATGCTGTCATTGAAAAAAGAATCCCCCCAACTGTAGCATTATTACCACACCCAACAATATGTCTTAATTATGGGTTCACTTCCACTATTCTTCCCAGTTTCTCCCTATCTCCCCTACTAACTGTATCCACTCTCTTTCTGTCTTTCATTAGAAAAAAAGTTTCTAAGGGATGAAAATAATATAATAAATACAATATAGTTTGTAATAATATAAAGATAAAACAAAAACTAACACAATGGAATTGAACAAAATAAATGAACAGAGGGAAGAGCCCAAGAGAAGTCACAAGAGGTAGAGACTCACTAATTTCCATACTCAGGAATTCCATAAAACATTATAATGGAAGTCATATATACATACACACACACACACACACACACACATATATATATATATATATATATATATATATATATATATATATATATATATATATATATATGCAAAGGACTTTGGGTAGCTCCATGCACATCCTGTGCATGCTACCACCGTCTGTGACTTCATATGTGCTTTGGTAATGTTTATTTAGAAGGCGTTACTTCCTTGGTATCCTCCATCCTCTTTTCTGCCCACTGTAGTTAGAGGTTTACTACAGTGAAGAGACACTATGACCACAGAAACTCTTGTAAAGGAAAGCATTTAATTGGGGCTGGCTTACAGTTTCCAAGGTTTAGTCCATTATTGTCCTGATGGGAGGCATGGTGGCATGTAGGCAGACATGGTGATAGAAAAGGAGCTGAATGTTCTACATCTTGACTCACAGACAGCAGGGATTGGATGCTACACTGGGCGTGGCTTTAGCATCTGGGATCTAAAAGGCCCTCTTCTAGTGGCACACTTCCTCCATTAGGACACACTTCCTAATAATGGAAATGTGTATGAGCTTATGGAGTCATTTTTATTCAAACCATCTCAAACTCTTACATTTTTTCCTCCTCCATGTCCACAGGACCTATACTTCTGAACTTTAATTTTAGAAGAAAAAGAAAGAATAGAATGTTTCTTTTTTATTTTTTTTAATGAAGAGATTTTTTATTCATTCCACTTGTCAGCCACAGATTCCACTGTCCTCCCTCCTCCCACCCACCCCCAGCTCTCCTCCCCAAACCACTCCCATTCCCACCTTCTCCAAGGCAAGGTCTCCCATGGGGAGTCAACAGAGCCTGGCATACTCAGCTGAGGCAGGTCCAAGCCTCTCCTCCCTGCACCATGGCGGCACAAATGGCGGCGCAAAGTATCTCACTATAGGTATTGGGTTCCAAAAAAGGCGGCTCATGCACTAGGGACAGGACCCAGTCCCACTGCCTGGGGGCCCCCTAAACAGTTCAAGCTAGACAACTGTCTTGCTTATCCAGAGGGCCTAGTCTAGTACCATGGAGGCTCCTCAGCTATTGGTCCACAGTTCATGCATCTCCACTGGTTTGGCTACTTTCTCTGTACTTTTTCTAATCATGGTCTCGATATCTCTTGCTCATAGAACCCCTCCTCTGCGGGGAGACTAGCTAGTAAGGAGGACCCTAGGAAAGACACAGGGATTGCCCATCGATAGAGAAATGGATTGGATCTACATGAGCAAACTGGGGATGGGGGTAGTAATGGAGGACAAGGGATGGGGGAATGAGAGCTTAGGGGAGTGGGAGGTTAGAGCTAGATCAGGAACAGAGTTGGAGAACAAGGAAAGAGATACCATGATAAATGAAGGCACCATGGGAATAGGGAGAAGCAGAGTGCTAGGGAGGTCCCCAGTATTCTATAAAAATGACTCCACCATAGACTACTGACAATGGTCATGAGGGTGACTGAGCTGACCTATACTGGAGATCAGATGGCTGAATACCCTAGCTGACATCATAGAACCCTCATCTAGTTACTGATGGAGGCAGATGCAGAGATCCACAGTAGGGTCCTAAGCAGAGCTCCCGGAGTCCAGTTGACCAAGATAGAGAGGAGGGATTCTATGCGCAAGAGATATTGAGACCACTATTGGAAAAATTAAGTTTCTTATTGAAAAGAATCTGTTTTTGTAAAGATATAAATGATAAAGAGTAGCATGAATTCCCAAGGCAACAGTGATTCTTTTATAATATTCCTTTTTAAAAGGTGTACTTGTTTATTTAAATTGTTTTCTCATTTTTCATACCATCCACTGTTCCCCCTCCCTCCCATTCTCCTGCTCCTCCCCCACCTCCCTCCACCCACTCCTCATAGGGGTTAAGGCTTCCTTTGGGTAATCAACATAGGCTGGCATACCAAGTTGTGGCAGGCCCAAGCTCCTCCCCCCTGCATCAAGGCTGAGTAAAACATGGCACCATAGGGAATGGGCTCTAAAAAAGCTAGTTCATGTACTTGGGTTGAGTACTGGTCCAATTGCCAAGGGACTCAAAAAAGATCAATCCTCACATCTCTCACCCTCATTCAAGGAGCCTAGTGTGGGCCCATGCAGGCTCTCCAGCTGTCAGTCCAGAGTCCATGGACTCCCACTAGCTTGGGTCAGCAGTCTTTATGTTTTTTTTTTCCCATCATGATCTTGTCCCCCTCTTGCTCTTATAGTCTCTCCTCCCTCTCTTCAACTGAACTCCAGGAGCTTGGCCAGTGCTTGGATGTGGGTCTCTGCATCTGCTTCCATCAGTTGCTGGGTGGATGACAATTAGGGTAGTCACTGATCTGAGTACAGGGTAAGGCCAGTTTAAATACCATCTCCACCATTGCTATGAGTCTTAGCTGGGGACATGCTTGTGAATTCCTGGGGATTTTCCTAGCACCAGATCTCCTTAACCCCACAATGGCTCACTCTGTCCAGATATCTATTTCATTATTCTCCCTCTCTGCCCCTCCCCAAACTCAGCTATCTCAAGCCCTCATTACTTTATGATATAATTAGGAATTTATTCTTGATCAATATATTTATGGTGCAATAAGACATTTATTTATATATTTTACAATCTAGATATTAAAGAATGCATATGTATAAATATGATACAGCAACTAACCAAAATCATGACTTATAGCATTTTTATGATGTATATCAATGTGCTTGGAAAAAACTATCACAGCTAATCATAAATAAATATACATTAAAGCCTTCTCTATATAATTAAATAGAAATACTGTAACAAACTAACATATTCTTCTGAATATGCAAACATTTATTATATTTGTTTTCAATGAAAATATTTAAAATTTTCATATAATAGAATACCTAAAATTTATTTTTCAAAATTCTATCAAATTCTACTATAGAATAAGACTAGTTAAAGTGAAGATATTGCCATATGCATTTTTCCAGTTATGGCTTCTTCAGTACTAATAGAATATAGGATGCTTTCTAACTATATTCAATCTGATCATTTTCATTATTCTTTTAATCACAGATTATTTATGGAGTACCCCTTAGTCAACTGTTTTATCTTCACCAAAGCCAAATACCGCAAAAGTGTTGTAAACAATATTATAAATTACCTGCGTATACATAGATAAGAATTCACACTGTGAAGATCTATTGGATAGTTAATAAGGGAATCTAAATTTTTTTTTTGTTTTTTTTTTTTTTTTGAGACAGGGTTTCTTTGTGTAGCTTTGTGTCTTTCCTGGAACTCACTTGGTCGACCAGGCTGACCTCGAACTCACAGAGATCTGCCTGCCTCTGCCTCCCGAGTGCTGGGATTAAAGGCGTGTACCACCACCGCCCGGCAGGAATCTAAAGTTTTTAAAAATTCAGAATAAAGGTGATGGGCTTCTAAAATAATAATGTTACACTTTTATATGAGAGGATCTAAGATGGCTCTCTAGCAAGAAGAAATGACTTAAACACTATGCTTGAGAGAGGACAAGAAATAAAATATTCGAGCTAAAGCAACTAACTGGTAGGACTAAAATAAAGGAATAAAATCAAGAGAAAAAATAAGTTATCACTTCAGTATTGAGTTGTAATTTAAACTGTTGTTTATTTCCTGGATGCAGAAAGAGAGCAGTTTAATCATACTTTTAAAGAATGTCATGCGGAAAACATAGGAGATTTTACATTTCCTCTGAACGTAAAGTAGATTCTATTGGTGATGCATGGCATTTGTAAAGTTCCTTGTACCTAACTCTAATCCATCCCAAACCCTAAACCCTCATAGGTATATGCACATGACAATGGAATCATCACCTTGTAGCAGGATTCTTAAAAGTTCTTATTAATAAAATCAAACCCGAGGCCAGTTATTGGGGTGAATACTGTAAGGTCAGAGAGACAGAACAAGCCACAGCTATCTCACCTCGCCAGATCCTCAGCTGGTCTTGTCTCCTCAGACTGGAGGCCTCTGAGTCCTCATCCGGAATGGGTCTCAGCTGAATTACTGCTCAAAAGCCTGAATACTTAACCAGCCAAAAGCTTAACCAGCCAAAAGCTTCTAGTTTCTGGTCCTCACGCCTTATATATCTTTCTGCTATCTACCACCACTCCCTGGGATTAAAGGCTGGCTTTCTGGGATTAAAGGCATGTGTCACCATGCTTGGCTATTTCCAATGTGGCCTTGAACTCACAGAGATCCAGGGGGATTTCTATCTCTGGAATGCTAGGATTAAAGGTGTGAGTGCCACCATTTTCTAGCCTTTGTGTCTAGTGGCTGTCTGTTCTCTGACCCCAGATAAATTTATTAGAGTACACAATATTTTGGGGAACACAATACCACCGAATTTCCTCTCTTTTTGTCTAAAATAAAAAAAATCTTATAACTTATACAAGAAAAACTATCTTCAATAAGTATATGCAATATACAGTCAAGATTACATTAACAATGTCTAGTCCATTAACATTTGACAGATCCAGACAAAAAACTCCATTATATATCTTAACAATGTCCAGTCCAGTAACATCTGATAAACTGAGACCAAAAAATTTTCATTACTTATCTTATTTAAAACAAGTAGTTCCTTTTTAAAAGTAGATTCCATAATCTCCCTTTTTATCTTATCATATCCATATTCTCTCTTTTTTTCTTTTTATAATACATTCGGTAGTCTACCTTTTGTCATTTTTATATCTTCCCCTTTTTCTTCAGTGTAGATTCAATGATCTACCTATTTATCCTATTATTTCTTTATCTTTTTTTCTCAGAGTAGATTCAATGATCTATCTCATCTATTTTTCCTTTTTATTTTTGTTTCTAGGGGTGAAGATATCTTTAGGGAATCTTGAAAAGAAAATTTTTGGGTTAATTGTCAAGTCCTGTATCATTTGTCCAGTCTATGCATAAAAGGAAATTTCAGGGCTTGTTTCAAGTCTTTGTTCAAGTAGTCTGTCAGGCTGGATCATCTCAGCTAGCCATCTCAAAATTGTCCGAAGAAGTTTGTAGTCCAAAGCAGATCTTTCTGTGGTGTTAATCAGCTTAATGGCTTTACCATAGTCCTTTTGAAGATTTCAAAGTTGCTGTTAGGTGTGGTCATGGTTCCATGCAGACATTTTTTTTTTTGCCTCCTCTGTGGTTTGGAGCAATCACAGTCTGATAAATGTCTGTCTCTCGGAACCATGAACATTCTTTCCTAGAACAGAAAATCTTCACAACAATTTCTCCCCACCAAAATTTGTCTTGCCAAAATTTTCCAAACTGACCTTTGCCAATGCTTTCTTGTAACACGATGGTCATGGCAATTCTTCTCTGAACCAGCAGCAGTAAACCCTTCGTCCCTGGTAGCAGCATCACCGCAGTCACCAACACGATGAGAAGGAGCTGGCAACATGGAGCAGTAGCCACTGCTTCCATGGTCCCACCACTGTTTGTGGTTCATTCCGGGCCAAAGCTTCTCCCAAACCTCCTAGGCTGGCCTCAAACTCCGGATCCTCCTGCCTCTGTCTCCTTCAGCAAATCCTATCCGCGTGTGCCACCACAACCGGCTGAGTGAAGCGGTTTTTAATAGATTCTTGTCACGTTGGGCGCCAGATATTGATGTAACCAACCGTCTTATTAAATAAGAAACACAGAAACAATGTAAAAGAGAAAGCCAAGAAGTCAGAGCTCAGAGCTAAAATCTCACCCTTCTGCCTGCGGTGTCCCAGCTTCCTGAAAGAGACCTATTTCCTATCTGTTCGTCTATTTATAGTATTTTGTTCTGCCTTCTCATTGGTTGTAAACCCAAACACGTGACTGCCTCATCACTGTCTGAATGTACAGCCCCCTAGGTCTTAAAGGCATATGTCTCCAATGCTGGCTGTATCCCTGAACACACAGAGATCTATGGAATTAAAGGCATGTGCCACCACTGCCACACTCTTGCTATGGCTCTAATAGCTCGGACCCCCGGGCAACTTTATTTATTAACATACAATCAAAATCACATTTCAGTACAATTAGATTACCACCACATCACCTGGTATCTCAGTTTCTAATATAACAAGAAATCTATAACTGTTGCTAAACTAATGGGAGGATTCCTACCCCACAAGACTGCTGGAGTTTCTTGATTTATTTCACATGTAACTCTTGCCCAACCAAGCATCCACAACTACCAATACATAGATTCACTTTTCCTGTGTGACTTCAGATCTAACTCTTATCCGTGTGGTGACACTACAAGTCACTGAGTAAATTCCTGGGAATTGGTGCTAAGGGAAGATCTCCATAACTTTGAAGGGGTAGGATTGGTGACAATAAAATAAGTTTGAATTTTAGATGATGCCTTTATCATCATTAATAAATATTTTTTGTTACTTACATAGATTATCATCATTCTCACCATTAAACAATGTATATATTACTGTCTTCTTAAAAACCTAAGCAGATACTATTGCTTCAATGTGTTTTCCTCTTTCCTTAACATTTCAATATCATAGGTTATTACATTTTATGTTTCATAATTTTCAATTGGTTCTATTTTTATCACTTAGGAAATTTGGAAAAGTGGATGAGATTTTTCTGAAAATTAATGGTAGTTCTGCCACTCCATTACAGTTATTTCTTTCTTAATTTCTCTTTCCTTTATACCCTAAACATAGAAGAGGGTGAAAGAATGAATTGGCAAGGGGGAAAATGTTCCATACAATAATAAGATTAATGATTCTTATTATTTTGGCCAATCTTATAAGGCAAATGGTCAAATGACTTTAGTTAGGATTTTATAGAAAATAATGCAGAATGTGAGTCTAGACTTCGTAGATAAACGTATCTTTGCTATGATATGTAACTGCAAAGTTTTTTTTTCTGGGTCCTGTCAAGCTCCTGCAGTCCCTCCCCTAGTTGTCTCTCTCAAGTTAGCTGCAGCCTACGTGCTTGAGCTACTATAAAGTAGGTGAGAGAGATTTGTCCTGACCAGGGGCCAGGCAGAACCAGGAAACCTTTATGTTGCTGGAGGGCTTCTCTCCAGGTTTCACCAAACCCCACAGTCCCACAGTCCATGTATAAAATAATCACTCAGACGCTTATAATACTTATAAACTGTATGGCCGTGGCAGGCTTCTTGCTAACTGTTCTTATATCTTAAATTAACCCATTTCTATAAATCTATACCTTGCCACGTGGCTGGTGGCTTACTGGCATCTTTACATGCTGCTTGTCATGGCGGAGGCTGCAGTGTCTCTCCCTCCTTCTTCCTGTTTTCCCAATTCTCCTCTCTCTTTGTCCCACCTATATTTCCTGTCTGGTCACTGGCCATCAGTGCTTTATTTATATAGAATGATATCCAGAGAACCTTTAGCTACAATGATAGAAAGATTCAGAATAACATTAATTTCCAAAATTAGCTCATTTACAACCTGAGTTCCACTTTTTAAAGTGTAAACACTAGGTTTAGTACAAACTTCATGAAATAAGACATTTCAATAACCCTCCAAAGTATACCAACAATATTCTTCTGCCTATTTTCACAAGCTTCACAAGATCATTTCTCAAATTAAACTGTAATATGTAGAGTAGGTAATTCCAACACTACAATAGAGTATTAGTCTTCAGAAGTGCAAATCAGCAAATTTCATTGTTTTGCAGAGTTTTAATATGAGTTAGGATTCAGAATAATTTTCTCAAATACTAGAAAATTCTACAAGGCTCATTACCGAAATCTGACTCATTCTTCACTGCTATTGAAATTCATAATTCTGAGCTACTACATAGATAATTTGAAGAAAATCAATTTAAATAGATATTTTCATTAGCACCACATTATTAACATATCTTACATACACTTCTGCAATACATAGAGTTGCTTTTTGGAGCTAAGTCTTTATTCAAACAAGTTATCTATACAAAGCTATGATTCAGTCAAATTATTATATTTTCATAGAAAATTGATTCTTCTCTCACTAAATACATCCCAACCATAGTTTCCTTTCCCCCCACTCCTTCCAGCTGCCCCACACCTTTTCTCTCCCCCAGATCTGCTTTCCCTCCTTTTCCCTTCAGAAATGATCAGGCCCCCAAGAGACAACAACCAAACATGACAAAACAGGATACAATAAAACACAGCAAAAACCCTCACAATGAAGCCAGATATGACCACCCAACAGTAGGAAAAGAGTCTCAAGAGTAGGCAAAAGAATCAGAGACAGACCTTCTCCCACTGTTAGGAGTCATAAAAACTTCAAGCTAAGAGCAAAAACATGTATGCAAAGGACCTGGTGAAGACCCACGCAGGCCCTGTGCTTGCTGCTTCAGTCTCTGTGAGCCTATGTGAGCTCTGCTTAGACAGGTCATGGCTTCCTGGTGTCCTTCAGCCCCTCTGACTCCTACAGTCATTTCACCCTCTTCTGGAGGGTTCCCTAAACTCTGAGGGAGTGATCTGATGGAGAGCTCCAACATAGATATTTATGGAATATTTGATAAACCTAGTAATTATATAATGTGACTATATAAGCAATGAGGCAATTATATGTAAATCACAGCTGTAATACCATTACCAGTTTTAAAGAAAGAGAATAATTATCACATCCTAGGAACAGTATACATAAGGCTGTTTTGTGAAGAATGATGTCTTTAATTATCATTCCCAACCAAGATAGGATAATGTAAAAAAGAAGTGGTCCTACTTGTTATTCTCTTAATCTTATTCTTTTAACAAGTATGTCAGTGAATTGACTAGAATATTATTAATAGAACAAAAAAATTGGTTGATAGGATATTGGAGAAATTTTGGACTAAAAAGTATAAGGAGTAGATCTAAGGAGGTCAAAGGGAGATACCCAGTACAACTATGGTATAGGAAGATACCTAGTACAACCATGGTATAGAGCAAAGGTTTATAAAACTTATATTCAGACAACAGAGGCAGGTCAATATTAGAATGTGCTACACAATTATACCCAGTCTCAAAATAATAAACTGATCCCTTAGATCAGTGGTGAGAGGCACTTTTTTAGTGACCTGATCACCTGAGATTGAACTTTGGATACCACAGAGTGATGGGACAAAGATGGCTACTGTGGGCTATTCAACAGATTCCCAGAACTGCTTCTTCTTCTCTGACTGCAGCTTTGTAACTCTCAGCACTGATGGGACAGAGATATCTCCTGCGAGCTGTTCAACAGATGCCCAGAACTACGACTTCTTCACTGAATACAATTTTTTAACTGTCAGCAGTGATGGGACAGTGATGACCCCTGTGAGCTATTCAACAGATGCTCAGGACTACTTTTTCCTCTGTCTATAATTTTGCATCTCAGAAGTCATGGGACAGTGATGACTCTTGTGAGGTGTACAACAGATGCCCAGAACTACTGCTTCTTCTCTGATATCAATTTTCAACTCTCTTTCTCCCAATCCCTTCTTCCTCATGGTCAGATGCTAGTCACCACTGCTATAATCCCCTTAAATGCTTTCCATGATATATGCTTTTCATGTAGCGATAGCATTATTCACATTTATTCTTTCTCTGCCATGATTCCTTTGCATTTTGTGTGTCTGACTTCATGAATGCATATACCATTGACAGGGATTCATTCACTGTTTTTTATGTGGATATTGTTTTCTTTAAGCTGATAAATTGCTAATGGTAACTGCCTTTAGACTTTTGGTTTTATATAAAGTATATAAAAGTAAACTCTTCTACAAAACTCAGGGAAGTTAATAGAAATTTGTACATCATGGGTAATGCACTTGATTTCCTTGACCATAATCTATATATAATAACATTCATATTTTGTATTTCCTAAGTCCATTCATCCAAAATAAGTATTAAATTATCTGCTAGTCATATACAGTTTTACAAAGAATTAGACATAATTTCCTTTGGTAATGTTCTTGGCTTTATCTCTTAGAAGGACTAAAAGCTGCTAGTACCCATGTAAGTTGTTAGAGACAGAACTCATAGAAATGTACAGCGATTATGATTTCTAAATGTAGCAACAGTTTAGCTAACCACACTGTCAGAAGTTACAGGATATGCCATGAAAAATTCTGGCCATTTAATTATTAACTTTTATTAAAGTAACAAGAGATCCTGACTGTAAGATAGAAACATGTGATTGTATTCCTACAATCCTTATGAATGTCTAACATAGAAATATTCACAACTGTGCTATAAATAGCTTTTATTTAACCATCTAGGCAGTTCTCCTAAATTAATCAGTGAGATTAACTGGAAACTTTGGGTCCAGATAGCCAAATAAAAAGAGACTAATATGAACTAAAAGCAAAATCAATGTTCATATGATTAGAACATTCATGGTTGGTATGTACAAATTTAGGATGAAACTCCTCTCTGCTTTCTTTATTGTCCTAGGTTGAGTGAGTTATTATAACTAGATGCCTTTAAAAATAATTTATGAATTACATTATAACTTTCTCTCTTTTAATAACATGCAAAATTAAACATAATAGGAAAATCAAGACTTGTTTATTTTTAAACCAGAACTGGCATTTTACTGTTAATATTATACTCTTAATAATGAATTTGATTTCCCCAAATTGATGAGGAAATTGCTGATTATGTGAGGTTTCCATATTTAGTAAAAATGAATATTAATATAGTAAAATGATGAATTGCTAATATGGGACATTGAGCATGCAATCAACTATAAAATATCCTTCCTATAAAAGACAAGAATTTATAGCGATAATTTTTGAACTCTATTCCATTTCTAATACCATCTATTGCAACAGCATGGGAAATTAAATAGCACTTCACAGTGGGCAATGATTATTTTTTAAATCATGCTTATTTCATTGTTTTGGAAAAATAATTGAACTATGTGATCATTACCAACATTTTCTTTCAAAATGTATTTCAGCAAGATACTAGTCAACAAAAGTTGAGATAGTTTATATTCACAAGAAAATATTTATTGAAAATATATAATTTAATTAATTAAATTTTAAAGATTCATTTCTGCTTTCTCACCCCAATAGTCAGGAATTATGATAATTTTAGCTACATTCTGTCAAAAATATTAGTGTTTTGTGGGTTTTTACCCTTAACAAAGTATCAGTGTTCAATAAAATTCTGTTTATATTAGAAAAACAATTATAATAAGCAAAGACTCCTTAAGAAAGAATCTAAGCAACTGTTAGTGATAACTAATTACATATGTTTTGTGAAACCCTTAACAAGTCATAGAATAGTAAATCTTCAAAATCAAGGACAGGGGCACAAAATGGAACTAATAATGCTGGTGTTTTAATCACCTGTTGACTAACATAAGCAAGAAGTCAAACATGCCAAATCACTGACCTCATCCTGGAACAGTTTCATTACTGTCTGGTCTTCAGGAAAACAGATCAGCCTAGAGTTGGCCATCCCACGGTGGGCTTCTAGGGCTATGTGAATTCTGAAAAGAAAGGTGGAGAGGATATAGACAGAAAAACCTTGAGTACTGTATCAGAATAGAAATTGGTGTTTACATGTTTGTATCTTGACTCTGTTGAGAGGAACTCAATAGCAATGTCTGGCCCCAACTTCCGTTCTGGACCAGAGGTAAGAATCCAGGCCCAGCCTGGACTGCATCCTTGGGCACCAGCCACTCCGGGGAAGACCTGCCCAACTTGGCCCCAGGTTATGGCCACTGGGCAGGTCCCCTTCTAGCCCCATGAGGAAGGATCCCCTTCTCAAAGCCCCTGGCAGCCTCTGCAATCTCCACGCCCTGCCACCACGCCCATCCGTCTGAGACCCCAGCCACTTCCTGAGACCTAGAGACCAGCCCCCAGCTCCCATCCTGCCCCAGACTTCCCTTCTGGACCAGAGAGGGCTCCCTTCCTGCCCTGAATTTCCCTGCTGGACAAGAGCGCCCATCCTACCCTGGACTTCCTGTCTGGGCAAAAGCTCCCGTCCTGCCCCAGACTTCCCATCCAGATAAGAGCTTCCATCCTGCCCCGGGGTTCCCATTTGGACAATAGAGCTCCCATCTGGACAAGAGAGAGAGACTTCCTGAATCTGTCAGCTCTATCTGAACCAAGTACACTGATAAGACCAAGAACGAACCACAAGGAGATGGGCAGACGTCAAGGCAGAAGTACATACAACAAAATGAAGAGCAATAGAGCATCATCAGAACCTAGCCCACCTCCAACATCTAGACCTGAACATCAAAAATTGGAAGAAGCAGAAGAAAACAGCCTTATGAATAACATCATGAAGAAGGTAGAGGTTTGTGTAGAGGAAAAGACAAAAAAAAAAAAAAAATGGAAAGAGCGCTATAAACAACTAGAGGAAAGGGCAAAAAAAATTAGAAGAAAACAATAAAATCCTGGAAGAAAACAATAAAGTACTGAAAGAAAATCATGAAAAAGCAATGACACAAATAAAGGAAACAGTCCAAGACCTGAAAAGGGAAATAGAAAAAAATGAAGAAGACACAAACAGAGAGAATGCTGGAAACAGAAAATCTGAGTAAAAGATGGGGAACTTCAGATGTAAGTATAGCCAACAGAATGCAAGAGATGGAAGAGAGGATCTCTGGCATTGAAGATACAGTAGAAGAAATAGTTTCATGAGTCAAAGAAAACACTAAAGCCAACAAAGTCATGAACCAAAATGTCCAAGAAATTTGGGACACCATGAAAAGACCAAAACTACGAATAATAGGGATAGAAAAAGGTGAAGAATACCAACTCAAAGGCACAGAAAATATAGTCAACAAAATCATAGAAGAAAACTTTCCCAACTTAAAGAAGGAAATGCCTATGAAGATACAAGAAGCCTATAGAACACCAAACAGACTAGACCCCCCCAAAAAAGTCCCCTTGCCACATAATAATTAAACAACTAAACATATATATAAAGAAAGAATATTAAGAGCAGCAAAGCAAAAAGTCCAAGTGACCTATAAAGGCAAAACCATCAGAATAACACCTTAATTCTCAATGGAGACTTTGAAAGCCAGAAGGACCTGGACAGATGTAATGCAGACACTAAGAGACCATGGATGTCAGCCCAGACTAATATATACAGCAAAACTTTCAATCATCATAGACGGAATGAAGAAGAAATTCCAAGACAAAGCCAGATTTAAACAATACGTATCCACAAACCTAGGCCTACAGAAAGCACTAAAAGGAAAATTCCAACTGAAGGAAGTCAGATACACACTCAAAAACACAGGCAATAGATAAAGCCACAGAAGTAAAAACCAAAGAAGAGAAGTACACACACACTACCAACAAAAAATAACAGGGATGAACAAGCACTGGTCATTAATATCCCTTAATACCAACGGAGTTAATTCACCTATAAAAAGACATAAGCTTACAGAATGGATATGAAAGCAGGACCCATCATTCTGCTGCATACAATAAACACATCTCAAATTCAAAGACAGACACTACCTAAGAATAAAAGGCTGGGAAAAGACTTTCCAATCAAATGGTCTTAAGAAACAAACGGGTGTAGCCATCCTGATAGCCAACAAAATAGACTTCAAACTAAAATCAATCAAAAGAGATCAAGAAGGGCATTACATACTCATCACAGGAAAGATCCACCAAGATGAAGTTTCAATTCTGAACATTTATGCCCCAAACACAAGGGCACCCATATATGTAAAAGAAATATTACTAAAGCTTAAACCACATATAAAACCCCACACATTAATAGTGGGAGATCTCAACACTCCACTTTCACCACTGGACAGATCTCCCAAATTGAAACTTAACAGAGAAATAAAGGACTTAACTGATGTCATGACCCAATTGGACCTAATAGATATCTACAGAACATTCCATCCTAACAAAAAAGAATATACATTCTTCTCAGCACCCCATGGAACTTTCTCTAAAATCGACCACATACTTGGCCACAAAGCAAATCTCAACAGATACAAAACAATCAGAATAACCTCCTGTGTTCTATCAGATCACCATGGTTTAAAGCTAGATTTCAACAACAACAAAAACTACAGAAAACCTACAATCTCATGGAAACTGAATAATGCTCAACTGAATCACCAATGGGTTAAGGAAGAAATAAAGAAAGAAATGAAAGACTTCCTCGAGATCAACAAAAATTAAGACACCACATACCCAAACTTGTGGAACACTATGAAAGCAGTGCTAAGAGGGAAATTCATAGCACTAACTGCCCACATAAAGAAGTTGGAGAAATCTCACACTAGTGACTTAACAGCTCACCTGAAAGCTCTAGAACAAAAAGAAGCAAAGTCTCCCAGGAAGAATAGACGCCAGGAAGTTATCAAAGTGAGAGGTGAAATTAATAAATCAGAAACTAAGAGAACAATACAAAAAATTAATAAAACAAAGAGTTGCTTCTTTGAGAAAATCAACAAGATAGACAAGCCCTTATCCAAACTAACCAAAAAGACACAGAGAGAGAATCCAAATCAACAAAAACAGAATGGATACGAAAGTAGGACCCATCATTCTGCTGCATACAAGAAACACATCTCAAATTCATTTCAGAAATGAAAAGGGGGACATAACAACAGACATTGAGGAAATCCAGAGAATTATCAGGTCATATTTCAAAAAACTCTACTCCACAAAACTGGAAAACCTAAAAGAAATGGACAATTTTCTGGATAGGTACCACATACTTAAGTTAAATCAAGACCAGATAAACTATTTAAATAGTCCAATAATCCCTAAGGAAATATAAACAGTCATTAAACGTCTCCCAACTAAAAAGACCAGGACCAGATGGTTTCAGCACAGAATTCTACCAGATCTTCAAAGAAGAGTTAATACCAATACTCTCTACATTGTTCCACATAATAGAAACAGAAGGAACTTTACCAAACTCCTTCTATGAGGCTACAATTACCCTGATTCCTAAACCAGACAAAGATACAACAAAGAAAGAGAACTACAGACCGATCTCCCTCATGAACATTGATGCAAAAATACTCAATAAAATACTGGCAAACAGACTCCAAGAACACATCAAAACAATTATCCACCATGAAAAAGTAGACTTCATCCCAGGGATACAATGGTGGTTCAACATACAAAAGTCCGTCAATGTAATACACCATATAAACAAACTCAAAGAAAAAAACCACATGATCATCTCACTAGATGCAGAAAAGGCATTTGACAAAATCCAACACCCCTTCATGATAAAAGTCTTGGAGCTATCAGGAATACAGGGAACATACCTAAACATAATAAAGGCAATTTACAGCAAGCCAACAGCCAACATCAAATTAAATGGAGAGAAACTCAAAGCAATTCCACTAAAATCAGGAATGAGGCAAGGCTGTCCACTCTCCCCATATTTATTCAATATAGTACTTGAAGTTCTAGCCAGAGCAATAAGACAACATAAGGAGATTAAGGGGATACAAATTGGAAAGGAAGAAGTCAAGCTTTCCCTATTTGCAGATGACATGATAGTAGACTTGAGAGACCCCAAAGATTCCACACAGGAACTGATAAAGCTTATAAACACCTTCAGCAACATAGCAGGATACAAGATCAACTCAAAAAAATCAGTAGCCCTCCTATGTACAATTGACAAAGAGGCTGAGAAGGAAATCAGAGATACATCACCCTTTACAATAGCCACAAATGACATAAAATACCTTGGGGTAACACTAACCAAGCAAGTGATGGGCCTATATGACAAGAACTTTAAGTTGCTAAAAAAAGAAATTGAAGAAGATTTCAGAAAATGGAAAGATCTCCCATGCTCATGGATAGGCAGGACCTACATAGTAAAAATGGCAATTTTACCAAAAGCAATCTGCAGATTCAATGCAATCCCCATCAAAAAACCAACACAATTCATAACAGACCTGAAAAGAATAATACTCAACTTCATATGGAAAAACAAAAAACCCCAGGATAGCCAAAAGAATCCTGTACAATAAAACAATCTTTGGAGGTATCACGATCTTCAAGCTCTACGATAGAGCTACAGTAATAAAAACAACTTTGTATTGGCATAAAACCGACATGTGCACCAATGGAATCGAATTGAAGACCCTGACATTAACCCACACACCTATGAACATATAATTTTTGACAAGGAAGCCAAAAGTGTACAATGGAAAAAAGAAAGCATCTTCAACAAATGGTGCTGGCATAATTGGATATCAATGTGTAGAAGGCTGCAAATAGATCCATATCTGTCACTGTGAACAAAACTTAAGTCCAAGTAGATCAAGAACCTCAACATAAATCCAGCTACTCTGAACCTGCTAGAAGAGAAAGTAGGAAGTAGTCTTGAATGCATTGGCATAGGAGATCACTTCCTAAATATAACACCAGTAGCACAGACACTGAGACAAACAATCAATCAATGGGACCTCTTGAAACTGAGGAGCTTTTGTAGAGCAAAGGATACGGTCAACAAGGCAAAGCGACAGCCTACAGAATGGGAAAAGATCTTCACCAACCCCACATCTGACAGAAGACTGATATCCAGAATATATAAGGAACTCAAGAAATTAGACATCAAAATGACCAACAGTCCAATTAAGAAATGGGCTATAGAACTAAACAGAGAATTCTCAGCAGAGGAAACTCAAATGGCTGAAAGACATTTAAGGAATTGCTCAACATTCCTAATCATCAGAGAAATGGAATTCAAAACAAGATACCACCTTAAGCCTGTCAGAATGGCTAAGATCAAAAACACTGAAGACACCTTATGCTGGAGAGGATGTGGAGCAAGAGGAACTCTCCTGCACTGCCGGTGGGAATGCAAGCTTGTACAACCACTTTGGAAATCAATATGGCGCTTTCTTAGAAAATTGGGAGTCAATCTCCCCCACGATCCAGCTATACCACTCTTGGGCATATACCCAAGGAATGCTCAATCATACCACAAGAGCACTTGCTCAGCTATGTTCATATCAGCATTGTTTCTAATAACCAAAACCTGGAAACACCCTAGAAGCCCTTCAACTGAAGAATGGATAAATAAATTGTGGCACATATACACAATGGAATACTACTCAGCAGAGAAAAACAATGACATCATGAGGTTTGCAAGCAAATGGATAGATCTAGAAAAAATCATCCTGAGTGAGGTAACCCAGACTCAGAAAGACAAATATGCTATGTACTCACTCATAGGAAGATACTAGATGTGGAACAAGGATGACTGGACTGCTACTCACATCACCAGTGAGGCTACCTGGAAAACAGGACCCCAAGAGAGACACGAGGATCACCCAATGATGGAGAAATGGCTGAGATCTACATGAACAACCTGGACATGAGTGGGAGCAATGAAGGGTGAGGGTCGAGGGAAAGATAGCGGGAGATCCCAGCTGGATCAAGAACAGAGAGGGAGAACAAGGAATAGGAGGCTATTATAAATGAAGCCCACATGAGAAAAGGAAGAAAGAAAGTGCTAAAGAGGCCCACAGAAATCCTCAAAGATACCCCCACAAAAGACTGCTGGTAATGGCTGAGAGACAGCCGAGACTGACCTACTCTGGTGATGGGATGGCCAGACACCCTAATGGTTGTGCCAGAAACCCCATCCAAGGACTGAGGAATCTGGATGCAGACATCCACGGCTAGGCCCCTGGTGGAGTGCCGGGAGTCTAATTAGTGAGAAAGAGGAGGGTTTATATGAGTGAGAATTGTTGAAACCAAGGTTGGATAAAGCACAGGGACAAATAGCCAAACGAATGGAAACACATAAACTATGAACCATAGGCTGATGGGCCCCCAAATGGATCAGGCCCTCTGAATAGGTGAGACAGTTGATTGGCTTGATCTGTTTGGGAGGCATCTAGGCAGTGGTACCAGGTCCTGGGCTCATTGCATGAGTTGACTGTTTGAAACCTGGGACTTATGCAGGGACGCTTGACTCAATCTGGGAGGAGGGGACCTGACCTGCCTGGGATGAGTCTATCAGGTTGATCTCAGTCCTCCGGGGAGGCCCTGCTTTAGAGGAGGTGGGAATGGGGGGTGGGGCTGGGGGGAAGGGGAGGGGGGCAGGAAGGGGGAGAACAAGGGAATCTGTGGCTGTTATGTAGATCTGAATAGTATTGTAAAATAAAATAAAATAAAATAAAATAAAATAAAATAAAATAAAATAAAATAAAATAAAAATAGCAATGTCTGAAAAGAGTGTCAACTAAAGTTCCTAGATGTAGAAGGCTTCTGATGCAAGAATTCATGCTAAAATATGAAGAAAGTGTTTGAAAATGCCTGGCTATGGTATGAGTGCCTCAGTTTCTAACTTCAACTCACAGAGATTTTTTATTATATTAAATGTGTCAAGTATGGGATCAAGGGACAATTTACTGCATGAAATCTTTCAGAGATTACTTTTATCATTGTCTATGGTTAATTCTGTAAATGCCATTCATTTTCTCTTTTTGTTTAAGCCAGTATATAGACACAGTGCCTCACCATGCTCCCTTCAAATATTATTTGCTTTACCCAAACATCTGTAGGTACATCCAATAGTATAATTTTAGAAGATGACATGTATTATTCTTTAAAATAAAGGAAGAAAAAGTCATCACAGGAATATGAATTATTGCTCATAAACAATATTTCCAATATGCTGACTCCATCATCCACTCTTAGTTTCTTTTGAAGGTTAAAAGCTACCATTTCTGTCACCAAAAGCTATCATCTTTCCTTCAATCCTAGCTCTAGTTTTCATAAAACTAACTCTGTAATATCTGTTACTTCTATTAAGTTTATTCTTTAAAAATGTTTTAATTTATCTCTTAAAATTATAATAACTTGCCTCATTTAAACCAGCTTGTCCTAATATTTTCTCCTCCACTTTGCCGACTGTTTTAAATTCCATAAATATTCACATAATAATTCCCATTCTGTACTCACAGAGCATGGGAACCACTGTTAACACTAAAGCAAACTTCATAACAAGCTTATCAAGGTCATGATTACTTTCTTCATCTAGTCTTCTCATAGCTTCCTTTACAGCTTGCTTTTGCTAACTGTTGGTAAATTCCATTTTAGCCCTCTTGTTGACTTCCATGAACCCTGAAAACAGTTTTCTTCTCATATGCATTCCATTATTTGCCATTTATATTTGATTTTATGCTTTGTCTTTTCTGTGTTCATTTTCAAACAAAATTAGCCTAGCCAAAGGAAGTCTTCATTGACAACTCAAACTGATAGCCTATTTCCATACCATATATTAACTCCCAGATTTTCACTCTTCCACAGCATATCTCATTATATAGAACCATGACTACCTACAGTGGCTTATACATTTGTTGATCTGTATGAGCTTCTGGCAAAAAGTAGATTATACAGTTCATATGTTTCCACTAGTCTGGCTAGTTGTCTCTGTACTTTTTCCAATCATGGTATTGATATCTCTTGTTCATAGAATCTCTCCTCTCTCTCATTGATTGGACTTCTGGAGCTGAGGAGCCCCCATGGTACTGGACTAGGCCTTCTAGATAAGTGAGGCAGTTGTTTAGCTTGAACTCTTTAGGGGGCCCCCAAGCAGTGAGACTGGGACCTATCCTTAGTGCATGCATTAGTTTTGTGGAACCTAATGCCTATGCTGAGACACTTTGCTCAGCCTTGGTGCAGGGAGGAAGGGCTTGGATCTGCCTCAACTGAATGTACCAGGCTCTTCAGACTCCCCAGGGGAGACCTTGCCATGGCAGAGGTGGGAATGGGGGTGGATTGGGAGGAGGGAGGGCAGAGGAATCTGTGGTTGATATGTAAAACAAATAGAAAAATCTCTTAATAAAAAATAGATTAAACTTCTGATGATATAATCTATAAAGAACAGATATTACTTCCCACACTTCTAGAAGTTAGGCTTTCTATGACCAAGGGACTATTGTTGCTTAGGAATTTATTGTTATTTCCTAATATGTAAGAATGCAGAAAATCAAGGCAACTGAATGCTGATAAAGCCCTCTTAGAAAGAAAAACTGATGAAGGGCAAAGAGATAAAGAAAAGGAGTATGACTAGAAACAGATAAAATACTTGACACTGCTTGGGTGACCAAGCACCAGAGACCACATATCCCAGGGTCCTCTGGGAAAAACAAATAACACTGGTCTAAAAACAGAAAAAACAAACAAATGAATTTGTAGTGATAAAATGACTCCTAATAATAAATAATCTGCTATACTCATATATCAGTGCCCAGTTCAGCTATCATCAGAGGTGCTCCTCCTGCAGCAGGTAAGAACAAATACAGTGACCAACAGCCAAACATAGAAAGATCTTGGGCACATCTCTAATGTGATATCTCCGTCAAACCCCTTCTCTTGGAGCTCAGGGAATTCCATGGAAGAGGAGGTGAAAAATGCATAAGAGCCAGAGGTCATGGAGGACTATATAAGAACAAAGCTCTCTAAATCACCATGAGCAAAACTCAAATGAATTCACTGAGACTAAAGCACTATGCACAGGGCCTGTATGGATGTGTGTCAGGTCCTCTGCATATATATCATGGCATCCATTTTAGTGTTTTTATGGAATTCCTGAATGCAAACAAGTGGTTCTAAGATTGTTGTGCTTTATCTTGGATTCTTTTCCTTCTGTTGGTTTGTGGTATCCAACTTCAATGTGATAGTTTTGGTTTTATCTTACTTTGTTATATTTAATATTATTTCTTTAACAATGCTCTTTTCTGATGAGAGGAAGAAAGGGAGTGGATCTGGATGAGAGGGGAGCTTGAGAGGTACTGAAAAGAGAAGAGAGTATTAAAAAATAATCAGGGTATATTGTGTGAGAAAGTAATCTATTTTCAACAAAAGGAACATATATAAATGAAAAAATGTGTTCAAATGCCATTCACTCACAATAGAGGATTTCATGTGTTCTTATCTTTTATAGATCTTTTAATTTCAAAATTATAATCTATACATCAGAAATTTAAGGGGGCAGTAATTAAGACACCTTTGTCATAACCTTTCCTGTATTATTTCATTCATATATAAAATAAAATAGTGTACTTGATGAATGTGTATCCTTTTATCTTCTTAAGATAGAGAAGAGAAAGTAGATTATGTACTTTTGAGATTTATGCAACACATTTAGCTATAAACTACAAAGTCATAGATTTGATAACAGGAAAAAAGATTCTCCCATATGTACTTGCTACTTAAGTCTAAATAAATAACATAATAATAGTTCTCACAATTATGAGAAATGGATAGTTTAACCTTCTTTACCATATTTTCAAGTACTCTGCATTTAATTACATTAGTTTTTTGTTATTCTCCAAAGATCTATCTTATACATCAATACATAATACATACACAAATATTTATATATGTGTGTGTGTACATATGCATACATGTAATATATATATATGTGTGTGTGTGTGTGTGTGTGTGTGTGTGTGTGTGTGTGTGTGTGTATTCCAGTAATTAGATTGGCCAACAAACTGTGACTTTGTAGTCCAACAATTTCTGTTTCTTGATGGAATGTCCATGAATTCAGTTCAGTAGGCTGGGTATCTTAATGTGTGGAGGCCCTAGTGAGATCTGAGCTGGCTTTACCCAGCAAAACTGCATTAGAGGATTGCTTGACCATGTGCATGATTCCTAGCTGATTGGAAGGGTCCACACTTGGTTGAGCTAGGGTTAGGTCTTTTGCCCCACCCATTGTCATTCCTATAAACAGCCCTTTAGAAGAGACAGAGGAGCTGGTGGGTTAGGATCCAGGCCCTCCCAAGGCTGTATCTGTTTCTTTCCCCCTCTATCCTATGTAAATCTTTCATTCCTCACTCCTCAAGAGTACCCTGGGGTAAATTATGAGGGCCAGACTCCCAGCTCGGCTCCCATATTAGTGGTCCCAATTTGGTGCTAGAATTCCAGAAAATCCCTGGAAAGCTGCCGTTTTTCTGTCTATCTTGGTATCTCAAAGAATTATGTTCTAATGCTAGCAAACAATTTTATCATCAATAGAACAAATGAACTCGCCGAAGCAAGAGAAAGAGGACTGTAAGAGCTCATGTTTACTTACTTGGCTAAGATAACCTGATATGGCTACAAGAAATTATACCAGGCAGGTTGAAGGGGCCACAGCAAGACTGAGGCTGTGACAGTTTTATTGAGAGCAATCAGACTTTTTGTACCCTTCTCAGAAACAGAAAATATTGGAGATTTGAGGCAGGTAATGCTGAAAGCCCTGGGCCACACCTTAACCAAACAAAGAGCTCTGACATGCACAGTAGTATTCTGACCCAGAGGAGCCTGAAAACCAAAGAGGACCCCCAAGATGACAACTGCTGATATAAGACCCAAGGCCAAACCAAGAAACTCCACAGCAACTAGAAGCAGAGACCACCACAAAGTATACATATAAAACCTCAGTCCTTGGTTTAATAAACAAGATTGCTTGCATACCTCCCAGAATCTGTGCTGTTGATTCTGCATCTGCCCACCCCCTACCCCCAGGATCAGAGACAGTGCAACTCAGCTGCAGAGCCAGCAACAGAGAATGACAAGATCAAAACAGTTGTAGTTCCCAGGATACAATGATGTTTGAAATCCTTACAGAGTATACAAGGATAATGTCTAAGAACAATTGTCCTGTCAAGTTGCCATGTTTCCTTGACTTCTAAGGGAACATGCAAAGAAACACAAAGTGGCCCAAATACTTCACTGCCTGACAGAGTTCATCAGTCTCTCAACAACCAAAAAGCACACAGTGCCTCAGGAGCTATGCATCCTAAATTGAAAAACCTATGAATCTTGCCTCTTAATGCAAGTAGGCCAGACCAATTTCAAGTTGTCTCACAGAGGGCAAGAAGGAGTAAAGCAAAAGCTTTATTCTTCCATCTGATTTTATGTGGGCTGCCACCTGAAGGTGTGACCTAGAATGATGGTCCATCACCCTACATCAATGTTCACATTAAGAAAATCACTCACAGGCCTGTTCAGCATGGTGGTTTACTTGATTCCAGATGTAGTCAAGTGGCAGCCAAGACTGGCTATCACTTTAGAGTAAAATGCATTTTTTTTTTGACACAGGATTTCTCTGTGTAGCTTTGTGCCTTTCCTGAAACTCACTTGGTAGCCCAGGCTGGCCTTGAACTCACAGAGATCTGCCTGGCTCTGCCTCCTGAGTGCTGGGATTAAATGCATGCACCACTACCGCCCGGCCCATATTTTTAACTTCTGAAGTTTGTTTAGTGTGTCATATTTAATATAACTAATTAATTTTACAAGTAAAATGAAGGATCCTTAACCAAATTCAAGCAAATATTATTGCCTCATTTGAAATTGAAATTTGATTGTATCATTCCCCTCCTTCATTTTTTTTTTGAGTAATGTTAACATTCTGTTACAAGAAAAAACAAAACAAAACAAATAAATGTAAAAACTAATTTTTGGTAAATGTTTCTGTTATGTTTGAATAAGACATTGAAATATACAGTGCGTGTGATTAAAAGCAGACATTTGAAACTTTTACGTATCATTCCTCCCACATTATCCTAAATCAAATATACTATGGATTGCTTTCAAAGTAAATCATAAAGCCCCAAGTACAAATTATTGCTTTGTGTGATAAACATAAGGTAGTGTTTACAAAGAGAAAACCTGCATCTTAAAATTCTAAAGCAATGTGTTATATTGTGCAATGAATGTGGTTGTATCCATAATATAACTTAAAGAACTCTGTTTTTGACATGGCATTTTTCTTGAAAATGTGGAATAGGCAAGTTTTATAACTAAAGTAAATAAATATAAAACCCAAATCATAGCAATGTTTTAGGAAGTAATTTATTTTTAGTCCATTTCCCTCCTCCTTGAAGGTCAAGGAAACAGTGCTATGTTTTCCTACTAATTTCTCACAAGGTGTTAAGGTGAATGAATTCCTGAGAACTGTTGAAAAACCCAAGCTTTAGTTTCTAGGTTGTTTTGGTCAAATGTACCTACAGACTTGGCCAGTTCCCTGCATAACTGGCTATAATTATGTGTTAAAATCCCTCCTAAAGCCAAACCAATTTGTGTGCTGCAAAGATCCAACATAAATTACATCTTTAGCATGAGTCATCGACAGGACCTATGGCTCAAGTAAATAAACTCTTCCTTAATAACTATGTAATCTAAGACATTAGATAATGTAAACTGATCAAAGGCCCATTTTTGTCTTGAAATATACAAAATTAAAAACCCAATGCTGCACAGTAGCTTTTTGATTTTCATTTTTTTTTTTTTTTTGCTCACTCAATGTCTTTACTCTTGTTTTTAATCCTCTTTTGGGGATGAGATGACCCTTTCACAGGGGTCTCAGGGCAGATATAGTGAACAGTAGATTTTTACATTATTATTCATAATTACAATTACAAATTGTCAATAAAATTATATGTATGAAGCAGCAAGCAAAATAATTTTCTGACTGAGGTCACAACAACATGAGGAACTGTGTTAAATGATCACAGTATTAGGAAGGCTGAGAACTACTGCTCTAAAGGAAATACAGGTATTATTTTAAACTCTTTTTCATCATTTGTTTGCCCCTAATTATTTTATATCCCAATAGAATAAATAATATACAAAATATTGGAAAATAAAAGTGTTAAAATAACAATTAATGAATGAAAATTTTTATTATTAGTTATTTTCCAATAAAAAATACATTCAGCAATTTCGTTTGTGAGTACTATATTTACATAATTTTCATTCATCTACTTTCCCTGTCCAACTCTTCCATATTCACTAGACTCCTCAATTTTCTGACTTCTACTTTAATTACATATGCACCTATCCATTTATATGTACACACACATAAATATATATACATATATAGGTATATATATGTATCTACACACATATATATGTACATAGAAATGGATCATTGCTAAGTCCACTAAGTGCTGTAATTATGTGTATTTGTTTACAGATTGGTCTCATGCAATTAAATTACTTATCAGAGATTTCATCTTTGAAAAGGACTAAACATTCATCCATCAACAGTCATTAATTGTATCTATTCATCTAGGAGAAACACCATGTGATATCTCCTTTGTCTATAATCCCATGTCAATTGTTGTCATTGTGTTGGTCTTGTTTATATGATCATATTTTTAACTTGTCAAGTGTATGGCTTCCCTGTCCTAAATAGAAAACACTATTTTTGTGACAGACACCCTGCTTCCCTTGGTCTTACAGTCTTTCTGCTCCTTCTTTTATGACGCTGTAGAGCCCTCAGTGTAGGAGCAGAGCTTTGGATGAATCAATTGACCTTATGAAACATATAGCTAATTGTTCTCTTCATTTTCACTAATTCTGGATTTCTTTTTATTTATTTATTTTTTTGATTAAGAAAATTTCCATTCATCCTACATATCAGTCACAGATTCCCCTATCCTCCCTCCCCCCCACCCCAATCCCCTCTCCAATAACACCCCCATTCTCACCTCTTCCAAGGCAAGATTTCCTATAGGGAGTCAGCAGAGCCTGGTACATTCAGTTGGGGCAGGTCTAAGTCCCCCCCCCCCCCCGCCCTGTCCCTGTGCCAAGGTATCTAACCATAGGCACTAGGTTCCAAAAAGCCAGCTCATGTACTAGGGACAGGTCCCAGTCCCACTGCCTGCCGCCCCCCCCTACAAACAGTTCAAGCTAAACAACTGTTTCATGTATTCAGAAGGCCTAGTCCAGTACCATGGGGGCTCCTCAGCTATTGGTCCACAGTTCATGCATTTTCACTAGTTTGGCTAGTTGTCTCTGTACTTTTTCCAGTCATGATCTCAATATCTCTTACTCATAGAATCCCTCTTCTCTCCCATCGATTGGACTCCTGGAGCGCTACCTGGTACCTAGTAGTGGATCTCTGCATCTGCTTCCATCAGTCACAGGATGAGGATTCTATGATGACAGTTAGGGTATTCAGCCATCTGATCACCAGAGTAGGTCAGCTTAGGCACCCTCTCAACCATTATCAGTAGTCTATGGTGGAGTTATCATTGTGGATTCTTGGGGACCTCCCTTGTACTCTGCTTCTTCTTATTCCCATGGTGTCTTCATTTATCATGGTTATCTCTTAATTGTGGATTTCAATAAAAGTCTCTGTCTAATGTAAAATAAGCTTCTTAGAAGAGGAATGAGTGCTACGCGCTCATCTGTGGTTATAAACAATTATAATAGAAAGTATACTGATTTTTGGAAAGTGGCAGTAGGAAATTCACTTCTCACATCTATGACCTCACTAGCCTTGAGTAATTGGCTAAATTTCCAATACCAGCCATAATTTTATTCCTCTTAGTTTGATCTTAAAAAAATTGGAATACAATACTATTTAAATAATATTCTATGAGTATCATCACTAATAGCCTATTACTTAATTCATATACACATAATAGAAACAAAAATGCTGAAATGTCAAGAAAAAAGGATAAATTTTAAGGGAAGCACCATAAAATGTCATTAAGGAGAAAGAGACTAATTTACTTAGGCAACATTTAAACATTATTTTAACAAGTTTCAAATGATTCTACAAAACCAGTTTTAGAAAAAAAACATAAATCACCAATTATATATAAACTTTAACCTGTTTTGTAAGAACATTTTTATTGAAAAAGAGTCATATTCAATCATTTACATCTATTCCATAGTCACTGTTGTGATTATAGTGTCAGGACTGTGTTGTTGAATATTAGTTGAAAATTTGTGATGTGTTACATTTATTTACACTGTTGAACATTTGTTTAATGATGCAAAGATTTATTCTATTTATTTATGTTGCATTTGTTTAACTCGGAAACTGTGCTGTTTTGCCTGTCTAAAACATCTGATTGGTCTAATAAAGAGCTGAACAGTCAGTAGCAAGGTTGTAGAGAGGTTAGGCAGGGCAGGCAGGCAGAGAGAATAAACAGAAGGAGAAATCTGGGAAGAGAAGATGCAGAGCAAAAGAAGGAAAAGGAGCAGACTCTTGGGGCCATCCATCCATCTATACAGCAAGGCAGGGAGTAAGAAATAAAGAAAGGTAGATAGGAAGGTAAAAATCCAGGGGTAAAAGGTATATGGGAAAATAATTTAAGTTCAGAAACACTGGCTAGAAACAAGCCAAGCTAAGGCTGAGCATAAGTTAAAACAAGACTGTACATTTACTTAAGAGCTGGTTGGTGAACCCCCAAAGAGGAAAAACAGAAAAGCAAAACAAAGCAATATCAACAACAAAACAAACAAAAACATGACTGAGGAGTGGCAAGCAGACATACTTATGTCCCTACAGTATATACGACAGAAAATACTTTCTTATACATTCTTTTTTGACATGATTTTGTGACATTTGCCTTGGATGAATAAAAATTAAGTCTACTTTCAGAAAAAAAATGTGTAGGATTAATAAAATGAAATTTCTATTTAAAGTACTGAGAATTTTCATTAATTGGTTGTTAAATCAAGTAGCTTATAAGTATTGGCATCAAAATTTTACATCATTTTTCTCATAATTTTTAAAGTGGTTAATATATAAATACATTTTGTACACTTGTCTTTAAATAAAGACAATATTTACCTTTATTTATAAAACCTAAAATGAAAAAAATCACAATTTTATAGTATTCACATTATGTCAATTTCAATGTTAGAAATGCAAATTAGATGATTCTCTTACCAAACACATTAATATTACCTTTTACCTCTGTAACCAAAAGTCTAGACAATGACTGACAAATAATTTACAATTATTTTAGCTCTTTCAGACAGTTTTCTGCATGATATTTTTTTCATCTTAAGTAGAATTTCTTTTACTGCATCAAGGAAAACTTTCCTGATCCTTTTGAAAAGCCCCCAAGTACCAGGCTGCCAATTTGTAAGCAGATTGCACAGCTGTTGTTTTCAAGAGGGGCAACAAATATCCAAACAAGCAAGAACCGCTGACAGAAAAATTTGTACTTTTTGTAACTCCAAAGGATGTATATAGTTACAATATACAAATATTTGCAGAAAATATCAAGACACAATTAATGAGAAAAAAATTTAAAAGCTGTTTAATGATGATGGAAGCATTGTAAACTTGAAAATTATAAAGCAAATACCTAAGGATGTCTGTGATGCTTTGTGCTTATTCTCAACTTCAATAAATATAAAATCACCTAGGTATTTGAACATGCCTGTGGAGAACTGTATTTTATAGTTTGTGCTGGTGGGAAGAGCTACCCAGTGTAGGTGATGTGGTTCACTAGATATGGAGTCCTGGAATTTGTAATAATGTAAAGGGGAGCAGAAATATTGCATCTTTTGCTAACTGTGTATGTGATATGAACAGCTCTCTCAAGCTAATCCCACTGTGACTGACTCCCTTAACATGATATACTTGTGATCTTTAATTGGGAGCTAGAATAAATCTTTCTTTTTTCCCTTGATTTTCCTTTTTCAGGATATTTTATGACATTGATTTAAAGAAACTGAAACTTTCTCTTGGTTTATACATAGGAATGAGTAACATAATGATCTTATATTTATATGCATCATGTAATCTCGCTCTCTTAATTATGCTTTAATACATTTTTTCTCTAGAGCATTGCTTCTCAGCCTGTTGGTTTGGACACATTTGGTGTCAAATGACCATTTCAGAGAGGTCTTCTAAGACCGTCACAAAACACATATAACACCAGCAAAATTACAGTCAGGAAGTTGCAAGGAAAATAACTTTATGGTTGGAATCACCACAACATGAGAATCTGTATTACAGAGTCACAGCATTAGGAAGGCTGAGAATCTCTTCCCTAGAGAATGTAGGACCTTGATTTCCATTCGTAGTTTGGCTTCTCTTTCTATGTGCTACTTGCATTCGAGGCTAAAAGATGTGTAATGCCATGTCTTGGCAAAAAAAAAAAAATTAGAACTATGTCAGCCAAAATTAATGAAGTGAGTAACACTGTGATAACAGAGCAGAAATGAGATGGAGAAGAGTGCTAGAGTAAACACTAAGTGATTTCTGCAATCATTTTATCATTGCAGTCTGCTGTTGCTTGGTGGAGCAAATGCTGACATAAGCACAGGCTAGACTTACTAGAAAAATGTAGACTGCACAGAAGATCAAGTGCTGGCCCAGTAAGCATTGCTGTTAATGAGTTATTTGACAATTGTATGTGCTGTACCCATTGTGCTTGAGCACATAGTAAAATATCATAACAACAACAAACATCGTATTCAGAGTGATTGGTTTGGTTCAGGGTGTACTGCTTTATAAACGTTCCTGGGATTTTTTTTGAAGTAATCTCAGAATGAGAAGCCAGAATAACAGCATTTAATCAAATATGTTGTTAACCAGAACTGGTAGAATGGTATGTTGAATTAGGATCCAACATTATGTCTACTATGATGAAATGGCAGATAAATATTAGCTATTGTCATACATATCAAGAACTGAAAAAAATGTATGTAGGTGAAAATATTTGTAGATATGTGTAAACACACAAAGTGTTTGTACAAAGTAGTTTCAAAGGAAAATTAGTTTTTTATTTGGAAAATTAGACTGTTGAATTATAACTGGAGTTGATGACTTTCCAATGTGAAACCTATCTTAATGACATAGAAAACATGATTTAAAAATGATTTAAATTGCAGAACCTAAAACTGCTATGTTATTAAACACTGTAATCACTACCTGCATTCTAAATATTTGTCTTTATATGCACAGATGAATGTAGTCTTTACACCACACAAAGAAATTTTCTTTTTCTGACAGAGACCATTGCATAAAACCACAACCAATCTACCAACATGCAAAAGACCAGTCTAAATAGATACATTTACCACATAGCTTCCACAGCATTGTGAAAATGGAGGGAACAGGAATGAAAGTACAAGAATAATAGGAGATGCCAGATGGTGGTGGCACACGCCTTTAATATCAGCACTCAGGAGTCAGAGGCAGGCAGATCTCTGTGAGTTTGAGGCCAGCCTGGGCTACAGATTGAGTTCCAGGAAAGGCCCCAAAGCTACGCAGAGAAACCCTGTCTCTGCTGTGTGATAGTTTTTCCTAGGCATGTTATATAGTCTATGCCCATAAGTCTCACCAAACTTACTACATAAAGGTAAGCTAAATAACAACATCAACAACAGATATGATGTGGATACAGAAAATCCCAGAAGGTCTTAACCATACTCAAAAAACTATAGGCAAATAAAGATGCATACAGTCAGATAAAGTGTCTTCCCAAGGGAAGAGAAAATCAATTGGCTATACTGTATCAAATCATCAGCTCAGAAAACATACATATAGGTAACATTATAAAGACTGAGCATATTATACTTTTTTTTTCATTTCAGAACACACACACACACACACACACACACACACATAAAACATATGTCTGCCACAACAATTAAAAAAGAGAGGCCATAAGTTTGAAAGAGAAAAAGAAGTAGTGTATGGGAGTGTTTGGAAGGAGGAAAACAGGGAGAAATGATGTAATTACATTATATATATATATATATATTTATATATATTTATATATATATGTATATAGAACTGTTTTTAATTTAAGAAAAGCTTTTGTATGTCATTAATATAAACCTTAATTATTAGTGGAATAATTACATCAGTAAATAATTTTTCACTCAACATTCTCTCTCTCTCTCTCTCTCTCTCTCTCTCTGTCTCTCTCTGTCTCTCTCTGTCTCTCTCTCTCATAGATGAACTTTTCTGTCCTACCAGCCAGTTCCCAAATAGCCACACAGTAACTTATTATTAAGTATTAATGCTCAACCAATAATTTAGGTTTGACTTTTAGCTAGCTCTTGTAACTTAAATACCTGTTTCTATTAATCTAGGTGCTGCCCCGGGGCTTGTTTCCCTCATCTATGTACCTCTTCCCATCCTGCTGGAACTGCATCTCATGACATCTCCTCTTGACTCCTCAGACTCCGCCCTTCTTCTTCCCAGTGTTCTAGTCTTGCTCTGCCACCTATAGCTCTTGCCTAGCTACCAGGCAGTCAGCTCTGTTATGAAACCAAGCAGAAGATGCCTTGGTAAAGACACATCTTCACAGTGTACAAAAAGATTATTTCATCTCTCTCTCTCTCTCTCTCTCTCTCTCTCTCTCTCTCTCTCTCTCTCTCTCCTTTAATCATTGTATCCTTTATATTTAAGGGGATGTTCTTCCAGCACACATTAGGATAAACGAGGGGATATAAGTCAGCAAACAGTGTAGAAAGATGAAATCTTTATAAATGTTGACAGAGCAGGAGACTTTTAGTCTAACTAATTCATTCTTGTTCATGTCTTCATGTACTATGCATTATCAGCTGGAGTTCTAAGGTAGAGTCAGCAGGCCATTGGTTGAGATTTATGGAGGTGTATGATAGTCATCAAACACTGAAATCTAGTATTCACTAGATAAAATGTATAATATGTAATGAATAATACACTCTGAAATTAAAGTGTTTATTTTATAAGATATGTTGTATTTCACTGATTGTACAATGTGTAGAATATCATTTTAACTGAAATATTATGAAATTATCAATAATATAAAATATCTGCATATATGTCTCCCATATTTTAAGCCAGTGTATGAATTTTTAAAATACAGTTACTGACTGTTATTTCTAAGCATGACAAATCTACATTTCTGCATAAGGGACTGATAAAAATGCAATTACACCTAAATACATTTAGCTTAGGAAAAGAGGCAAAGTGGGATTCACTATAAAGTTTCAAATGTTTCCTAAGGGTAGTGTCTTAGTAATTCACAATAATGAATGTGGGGAAATAAGAATTTACTCTTCTACTTTTTCTAAGAACTGATCCCTAAGGGATATATATATATATATATATTTCTCTCTGCTAGCCATTACAGATATTTTTAAAGGCATTAATTCCACAGCATAAATATCAAAATGAAGTAGTCAAATATATATCATTTTCTAATTTTGTATTGATTGTTTTTCTTTACTAAGAAATTTTTTTATTTATTTTACATACCAACCACAGATCCCGCTCTCATCCTTGCTCCTGCTTCCCCCAAGACTTCCCACTCAACCCATCCCTCCATACCCTCCCCAGAAAAGGTAAGGCCTTCCATGGGGAGCCAGCACAGCCTGGTACATTCAGTTGAGACAGGTCCAAGCCGGCCCCCACCATGCATTCATGCTGTGTAAGGTGTCCCACCACAGGTAATAGGCTCCAGAATGTGGCCTCATGTACCAGGGATAGATCCTGATCCCACTGTCAGGGGCTCCTCAAAAGAATAAATGTACACAATTATTTCACTTATGCAGAGGGCCTAGTCTAGTCCCATGAATGTTCCACAGCTGTTGGTCTAAAGCTCCTGAGTTTCCACTGGCTTGGTTCGGTTGTCTCTGTAGATTTCCTCATCATGATCTTTATGCCCCTAACTCATGCAATTTCTCTTCCCTCTCTTCAACTGGACTCTTGGAACTCACCTTGGTGTTTGGCTTTGGATCTCTGCATCTGCTTTCATCAGTTACTAGATGAAGGCTCTATGATGACAGTTAGGTATTCACCAATTTGAATACTTGGGTAGGCCAGCTCAGGCACCTTTTTCACTATTGCATAGTCTAGGCCACGGTCATTCTTGTGGATTCCAGGTAACTTCCCTAACACCAGAATTCTCCCTATCCCCGTGATGTCTTTCTCTATCAAGACATCTTTCTTTGCTCTCCTACTCCATCCCTGTTTCAGCTTGAACAACCTGTCCCCATATGGGAGTGCAAACTTGTACAGTCTCTTTGGAAATCAGTATGGCAGTTTCTCGGAAAATTGGCAATTAATCTCCCAGACCCAGTGACAACACTCTTGGGCGAATACCAAAAGAATACCCAATACACCACAAGGACAATGGCTCAACTATATTCATATCAACATTATTCATAATAGCCAGAACCTGGAAACAAACTAGATGGCCCTCAACTGAAGAATGGATTAAAAAAAAAAATGTGGCACATACACAATGGAGTATGACTCAGCAGCAAAAAAAAAAAAAAAATGACATGAGTAAATGTGCAGGCAAATGGATGGAACTAGAAAATATCATCCGGAGTGAGGTAACCCAGACTCAGAAAGACAAACGTGATATATACACACTCCTAAGTGGATACCAGATGTAAAGCAAAGAATAACCAGACTACAACCCACAGCTCTAGAAAAATTAGGTAACAAGGAGGACCTTAAGAGGGATGCATGGATCACCCTGGGAAGGGGAAATAGATGAAATCTCCTGAGTAAACTGGGAGTGAGGAGGGAGCATACACACACACACACACACACACACACACACACACACACACTCATATATATGATCAAAATCATAAAATATGTTGTTGAGAAAGTGATGTGTTAATTGTTGCTAGTCAATTTGAAAGTTGGATTTATCTAGAAGCCTTTTAATTCAAAAACTTCCTTGAATGATTTTTGTCATTTTGATTTAGATAATTTGTATTTGCTATTGAAAAGAAAAAGACTTTTATGGTTAAGTTAAAGATGGAGAAACTTACAATAGTGTAATAGAATCAATGCTTCATGATTTTTTAAGTTTAATTGAACATTCAGCATAGATTTTTGAAGTGCCAATTTGAATGATACAGTGATAAAATATAATACATTTAAACTACAATAAGGTATTCAAAAAGCATCTCTCATTAGTAAACTAATTTACATATTTCTTTTTCTTTTATTCCAGACTTGTCAAGGTTCCTCCTGGACTAAGACTCATAATTTACGTTCAGGTTCAGATTGACTCTTTTCTATACAGGAGCATAGGTGAATTGTTTGCTGCTTACCAATCAAGAACTGCTGCAACCTCTCTTCGTTCCTTACCTTTGTTGGGCACTTTATTAACTTTGCTGTCTTCACCATGTCTGTCCCTTCACACCACTTTGCACCATTAGAAATATATTTAGTTTATATTTTATACTGTTCTTCAATACTCTCTTTTGAATAAGACATTGAAATATACAGTGCATGTGATTAAAAGCAGACATTTGAAACTTTTACGTATCATTCCTCCCACATTATCCTAAATCAAATATACCATGGATTGCTTTCAAAGTAAATCATAAAGCCCCAAGTACAAATTATTGCTTTGTGTGATAAACATAAGGCAGTGTTTACAAAGAGAAAACCTGCATCTTAAAATTGAGGTGCTAAACAGGTATGGTGTCCAGTCAATTCTAGTAGAAACTAGAAAATAACTTCAATTTGAGGTAGGCTTAGTCTACTAACTTAGACTCAGTTTCCCAAAACTTAAAACAAAGGAAATAGTTCCATGATATTTCTGTAGCTGAGTACTTTTTATTAAAATATAACTTTCAGTAATGTCTCTAGTCCAAATATCAAAGATTCACACAAATCTCAATTTAATTTATCATTTATGTATAAGAAGTGGAGGCCATATCCTTTGGAGGAAGGGATAGGAGGGTTTATGGGGGAGAGGCAGGGGTCAGAGCAAGAGAAAAGATGAGAGGGTATAAGTGGTTGGTTTGTAAAATTATTTTTAAAAAATTAAAGAAAAAAGAAATAATTGATATATGTTACCTCAAGGTAACATTTAGGTATTTGTCCTACCCTGGAAATGAGGATGACATAATTCAATAACACTATTTTCATATCTTATAACAATTATTTATTTGATTATAAAACATAAACACTCTAAACTGTAGCATCTGCCAGCAATTGCTTTATATTATTATCTTCTATAGCTTCTATAGCTCTACTTTTATATTAAATTGGATGTATTTTTTCCTCTATGTTTGACATATGGCAGAAAACATGTGAGGCTTACTTTATTGTCTAGATCATTTCACTTAGTTGGCATCATGATATCCAATTGATCTACAGAAAATATAATTTTACTTTCACTAAGAGTAAATTGCCTTCTGTGGGATGGTCTGTATGTCAAATTCTCTGATTGGTCAATAAATAAAACACTGATTGTCCAGTGGCCAGGCAGGAAGTATAGGTGGGACTAACAGAGAGGAGAAAGGAGGGAACAGGAAGACAGAGGGAGTCACTGCCAGCCGCCACCATGACAAGTAGCATGTGAAGACACGAGCCACGTGGCAAGGTATAGATTTATGGAAATGGATTAATTTAAGCTGTAAGAACAGTAAGGAAGAAGCCTACCACGGCCATACAGTTTGTAAGCAAATGTAAGTCTCTGTGTTTATTTGGTTGGGTCTGAACGGCTGTGGTACTGGAGGGTGACAAAGATTTGTCCAGACTGTAGACAAGGCAGGAAAACTCGAGCTACAAATGGCACACAACGTGGTTCAAGAGTTTCCACCTAAAACCTGAGAAAAAAGATTCTAAAAAAAAAGCTAAAAACAGTTTCCTAGTTGTCTCTCTTAAGTTAGGGGCAACCTGCATGTTTGAGCTACTATGGAGGGTTTCTGGCATGTGCACTGGACCTGCAGTATGGTGGGAATGAGGCCTCTGCAAGTGGCACATTAAGCTGTGTTGTAGATTTAGCCTTTGCTAGTACAAAACAAAAAAAGAGGTTTCTGGGCTACACATTGCTGTGGATATCATTCTATATAAATAAAACACTGATGGCCAGTGACCAGACAGGAAGTATAGGCAGGACAAGGAGAGAGGAGAATTGGGGAAACAGGAAGAAGGGGGAGAGACACTGCAGCCACCGCCAGGACAAGCAGCATGTAAAGACACCGGTAAGCCACCAGCCATGTGGCAAGGTATAGATTTATAAAAATGGGTTAATTTAAGATATAAGAACAGTTAGCAAGAAGCCTGCCACGGCCATACAATTTATAAGTATTATAAGCGTCTGAGTGATTATTTTATAAGTGGATTGCGGGGCTTGGTGGAACCTGGAGAGAAGCCCTCCAGCAACAACCTGCTGCTTTGATAGAAACATAGACCCACCCACCATTTCTGAAGGTTGATGGCTCCCAGAGCTGCCATAAAATGTATCACTGCCATGTTGGGAAGCTGAAGTGGGCAGAGCCAGCAGCCACAGTGCTATTTCAGGCTTAGAAGGCTATAGTTTAAAACAATAGGCTCAAGGTAATATAAAAAATAAGCCACGTAGAGATGGCTACCACACAGAGAATCTGGATTATGTTCTCTTTGATATTCGTAACTGAAGAAAAACATTTGATTGCCAAAGCTGTTGAGTTATACCAAAATGTATATTTTAAAGGTACCTTGACTTCAAAATTTGGATGTAATGATATGTTGTAAGGAGGCTCTGCTTTTGTTTCCACAGAAAGCCAGAGGCTATGGATTTGTTCCAGATAAAGATACATCAGGTTTGACCAGCCAAGATCCCCTGAAAGGTCTCCAATGACACCAAGGCCCAGATGATCCAACATTTAGAACCATTTCAAGGCAACTGGCTCAGATGATACACCCTCACGGACTACTCCATAATCATAAAATTTTCTTTGTGTCCTCATAAGATACAGCGCCCCCCCCCCCCCCAGCAGGAAGTAGTAAGAGAAGCTATGCCCAAATTTCCAAATATACCAAGCTGGCTTTGGAGATGTGTAAAAGTTAAAACCTTCCTTTAAAAAAAAAAAAGAAAAGAAAAGGGGAAGTGCTATGGGATGGTCTGTATGTCAAATGCTCTGATTGGTCAATAAATAAAACACTGATTGTCCAGTGGCCAGGCAGGAAGTATAGGTAGGGCTAACAGAGAGGAGAAAGTAGGGAACAGGAAGACAGAGGGAGTCACTGCCACCTGCCACCATGACAAGTAGCATGTGAAGACACCAGTAAGCCACGAGCCACATGGCAAGGTATAGATTTATGGAAATAGATTAATTTAAGCTGTAAGAACAGTTAGCAAGAAGCCTGCCATGGCCATACAGTTTGTAAGCAATATAAGTCTCTGTGTTTACTTGGTTGGGTCTGAGCGGCTGTGGTACTGGCGGGTGACAAAGATTTGTCCAGACTGTGGCCAAGGCAGGAAAACTCTAGATACAAATGCCATTGTTTTTTGTATCATATTGTTTTCAATATCTAAGTGGACTTCATAAATAGGCTGTTGTCAATAGTGTGATAATAAGCATAGACACCTGACCCTTTATAGTAAGATGACTTTGATTGATTTGTATATATAACCAAAAGTAGTATAGCTTAATCAAATGATACTTCATAATATTAAAAGATATCTCCATAATGATTTCCACAATGGGTGAACTAATTTCCATTTCCATTAACATAACATAAGGACATCCAGCAATGTAGATGTAACCAACTGTCTTATTTCCAGCCCTTTACTATCACTTCACATTCTTATATTATGTTTTTGTGCTCATTTATGTTATTTTTGTTTTATAATGGCAATTCTGACTGTAGTAAGATAGAATCTCCATGTGGCTCTAATTTACATTTGCCTAATGGCTAAAGAGAGTACAGCATTCTCATGTTTTTTTTTTGTTTATTTATTGAAGATTTGTACATTATGCAAAGTGTCCATTCTTTCTTTTGAGAAAAGCTATAGTTATACAATTCCTGGGCTGAATACCCAAATTACTAAAAAGGTAGAAAATTTTTTTTCCTTAAAGCAACGAGTTTGACAGTGTGTGGAGAAGCCCTGACATCAATGTAATGTCAAAAAAAAAGGTTGAAAAGTGGGCTTTCAGGTATAACATTTAGCCTCTACCCGGGAAGTCTGCAGAATTCAGTGCATACTGGTATATACGTTTAAAGGAGGGCCCCCTAAATATCAAATGTGTTCGTCAATAGTAATACATAGTATATAGAATGTCTCAAGTGTTCTGGAACAGAAATGAGGAGCCATAGGCTATGCAGAATTGAATACTCAGTAATATTCCAGTTCAAATGCTCTGAACAAGTCAAAAGAATCTTATTCTATCACTCCAGAATAAACACACTGTTATGTTGTTCTCTCCTTTCTACCTTCAGACCAATTAATATACATATAATGTGTGTGTATATGTACATATAATGTGACAATATAACATATAAAATATAGTATATAGTAGTTATATATTTATATAATGATATATAAAATATATATATATAAATTAATAATCTTCAATAGCAAATACATGATAATGGCAAAGTGTTCAAAACCTAATAACAATTTGGCCAAAGACAAGCAGCTATAACAGAAGTAATTTGATCTAAGCAGATTTTTTTTTTTTTTTTGGTTTTTCAACTCAGGGATTCTCCAGCCTTTCCTGGAACTCACTCTATAGCCCAGGTTAGCCTGGAACTCACAGAGATCTGTCTGCCTCTGCCTCCTGAGTGCTGGGATTAAAGGTGTGCACCACCAATGCCAGGCATGATCTAAGCATACCTTAATGTACAATTGTAACCAGTGAAAAATCAATAAATATCAGGTTACAAGGTGTATACTTAATTTTAAAATATACAGATAGACTCTCCTTTACAACCTGGTATAGGAAGTGTAGAATTTCACATTCATTAAACTTTCTCTACATTGTTAAGAACTCTGAGGGTGGTCCTCAGAGTCAATCAAAATTAGTCTCTTGTGTTTTAGAATCATGCATAGAGATAGGTATGTAAAACCATCATATCTTAAACAAATTCTGAATCAATAAGTCTTGTTCATGTCCTGATAATATACATATTTCAATAAGTGTCACTTTTTCAATGTTTCTAGATTATTTTCATAATCTATGGCTTTTCTTTTAGCAACAGTCTACGGTTTTTCTTTTAGCAGCAAGGGCTGGCTTAGTGACAGTATATTTGCATGTGTGTGTGTGTGTGTGTGTGTGTGTGTGTGTGTGTGTGTGTGTGTAGATATAGTCATATACTACATATGTTCTTCTTTAAACACCTGAGTTTTCTTTATTGCATCTACACCGTATTACACTGTATTTAATAATCAATATTAAGAAAAATTTGTGTGCTTCTAAAATGAATTGTCACCTGCATGTTGAAACTATTATTATTAGGTAGGGATTCAATTAAAACACATTGGATTATATCTAGTAAAAGCTGATGGGAAGGCCTTTCCTAAACTTCACTTGATAACTGTCACACAGTTTTCAGTGTAAGTCACTTGTAGGTTTTATTTTTTTAAAAATAGTAAACATAGTAAAACTTACAGTTATATATAAAACCTAGGAACATGTTAATTTCATTATTTCTCATTATTTATTTGTAATTCTAAATGAACAATAGTTTGTTGATGTAGAGAGAGGATTTACGATGTATTGCTACACTTACTTTCAATTAATAAAGGTGGAACTGATCAATGAAGTTGTTTGATATCTGATAGATTTAGACAGGAATCATGCTGTCTGAACTATTGACAAGTATATATACAGAGACCTAGCATGTGTCTCAGTCACTTAAATGCATGCCTAATAACATGAGAATATTAGTGTTGATCTGTGCCTTCCTCCCTAAAAAATGCCGAGAATGTATGGCACGCAAATGTAACTGTAACACTGGAAGAGAAATGGTCAGATCCCATAGAATTTTGCTGGCTAGCCAGTCTGGCTAAGTGATCAACACTGGTCTAGTGAAAGACCCTGCTCCCACAGGCACACAGAGTCCACTTATCCACACTGAGATACTAAACAAACAAATGAAAGGAGTTTCAGCATGTTTCCAATTGCCTGTGGCACATTACTTCTGATGTAAATTTGATGACTCAGTTCTAGAAGTAGGGAATTAATCTGCTTTGATTCATTATTGAATTTCCTGATTGGTCTCACAAGATTTAAGAAACATTCATTGCCGGCCTAAAAACACATTCCCATTAGGAGGCAATTCAACTCATAAAATGGAAAGGATATAATATAAAGATAAAGGTATTTGTTAAACATATGCACACTATTTATGATGAATATGTGTTTTCTGTCCAAATATTTATGTATTGCTATGCAATGTATTGCCACTTATTGCTCTAAGCATAAATGAACTATTTTAATTCCTTTTTAATGATTTTTTTAGTATTAAGAAAATTTCTATTTATTTTATAAACAAACCACAGAACCCTATGTTCTACCTCCTTCCCCCCTCTATCCTTATTCCCCCAACCAACTCCCCAAACCCCCCTCCTTCAAGGCAAGGCTTCCCATGGGGAGTCTGCAGAGCCTGGTACATTCAGTTGAGGCAGGTCCATGACCCCCCACCTGCACCTAGGCTGTGTAAGGTTTCCCACCAAAAGCACTGGGGTCCAAAAAGCCTGCTCATACACCAGGGACAGATCTTGATCCCACTACCAGGGAGCCCCTTAAGCAGGTCAAGGTACACAACTGTCTTGCCTATGCAGAGGGCCTATTCCAGTCTCATGGAGGCTGTAGAGCTATTGGTCCACAGTTCATGAGTTCCCACTAGTTTGGTTTTGCTGTCTCTGTATGTTTTCCCATCATGCTCCTGATGCCCCTTGCTCATTGTATCCCTCTTGTCTCTCTTCACCTGGACTCCTGGAGCTCAGCCTGGTGCTTGGCTGTGGATGTCTGCATCTACTTCCATCAGTTACTGGATGAAGGTTCTATGATGAAAGTTAAAGTATTCACTCTCCACTATGGTGATATTTTATTTGTACTGAAATGTGGTTTTAATTTTATGTTAATAAATAAAGTTGCCCTGGGGTCAGAGCTATTAGAGCCATAGCAAGTGCGTGATGGTTAGAAGAGCTAGGTAGATTTCTGTGTGTTCAGGGATACAGCCAGTATTGGAGACATATGCCTTTCTTACAGGCAGTGATGAGGCAGTCATGTGGTTGGGTTTACAACCAATGAGAAGGCAGAACAGAAAGACTATTTAAACACAGACAAACAGGAAGTAGCTCTCTCTCGGGGAAGCTAGGAGCACTGCAGGAGGTAAGATTTTATCTCTGAGCTCTGACCTCTCGGCTTTCTCTTTTACATTGGCTCTGTGTTTCTTATTTTAATAAGACAATTGGTTACATCTACACTCCACTATTGCTAGTAGTCTAAGGTGGTGTCATCCTTGTAGATTCCTGGGAACTTCCTTAGTACCCTTTCTCCATGATGTCTCCTTCTATTATGGTATCTCTTTCCTGGCTCTCCCACAAGGTTCCTGTTCCAGCTTGACTATCCCTTTTCCTTACATTCTCATCCCCCATCCCCTGCCCTCCATTACTCCCTCTTACCCCCAGTTTACTCATGGAGATCTCATCTATTTCCTCTTCCCAGGGTAATCCTTCTTAGAGTCTTCCTTGTTATCTAGCTTCTCTGGAGCTATGGATTATAGTCTGGTTATCTTTGCTTTATGTCTACTTTCCACTTGTGAGTGAGTACATACCATGTTTGTCCTTCTGAGTCTGGGTTACCTCACCCAAGATTATATTTTCTAGTTCTAACCATTTGCCTGCAATTTTCATGGTGTCATTGTTTTGTATTGCTGAGTGGTATTCCATTGTGTATGTGTGGCACATTTTCTTTATTTTGGGTGAGGGATATCTAAGTTGTTTTCAGGTTCTGGATATTACAAATAATGTTGTTATAAACATAGTTGAGCAAGTGTCCTTGTGGTATGATTGAGAATTCCTTGAGTATATGCCGAATAGTATAGTTGGGTCTTGAGGTAGATTAATTACCAATCAATCTTCTGAGAAACTGCCAAACTTATTTCCAAAGTGGCTGTACAAGTTTGCACTCCTGCCCTTTCTCCTCGCTGGCTGTCCACAGGCAAGATGGGTCACCAGCAGCTCTACTGGAGTCACCCGCGCAAGTTCGGCCAGGGTTCTCGCTCTTGCCTCGTCCGCACGGTCTGATCCGGAAATGCGGCCTGAACATGTGCCGCCAGTGTTTCCGCCAGTACGCAAAGGACATAGGCTTCATTAAGTTGGACTAAGCGACCTTGAATAGATTATTCAAGACTCTCCACAATGAAACAGATCATGCTAGTCTTTGTACATAAAGAATAAAAATGGAGACCTTCAAAAAAAAAAGTTTGCACTCCCACCCACAGTAGAGGAGTGCTCCCCGTGCTCCACATCCTCTCCAACATAAGCTGTCTTCAGTGTTTTTTATCTTAGCCATTCTGACAGATGTAAGATGGTATCTCAGCATCATTTTGATTTACATTTCCCTCATGACTAAGGATATTAACCAGTTCCTTAAATGTCTTTCAGATATTTGAGATTCTTCTGTTTGGAATTCTCTGTTTAACTCTGCTGAAATTTTTTTAATTGGATTGTTTGGTATTTTGATGTCTAGTTTCTTGAATTCTTTACATATTTTAGAAGATGCAAACTCCCCCAGGAGAAATAGACACCAGGAAATAATCAAATTGAGGGCTGAAATCAATAAAATATAAACAAAGAGAACATTACAAAGAATCAGTGAAACAAAAAATTGGTTATTGGAGAAAATCAACAAGATAGATAAGCCCTTATCCAAACTAACCAAAAAGCAGAGAGAGATAGAGAGAGAGAGAGAGAGAGAGAGAGAGAGAGAGAGAGAGAGAGAGCATCTAAATTAAAAAAAAATCAGAAATGAAAAGGGAGACAACAAAAGACAATGAGGAAAATCAGAGAATCAACAGGTCCTATTTCAAAAACTTGTATTCCAAAAAAAATTGGAAAATATAAAAGAAATGGACAATTTTCTGGATAGGTACCACATACTAAAGTTAAATCAAGATCTGATAAGCATTTTTTTTTTTTTTCCGAGACAGGGTTTCTCTTGTGTAGCTTTGTGCCTTTCCTGGAACTCACTTGGTAGCCGAGGCTGGCCTCGAACTCACAGAGATCCGCCTGCCTCTGCCTCCTGAGTGCTGAGATTAAAGGCGTGCACCACCACCGCCCGGCCTGATAAGCAATTTAAATAGACCAATAATCCCTAAAAAATAGAAATAGTCATTAAAAGTCTTCCAACCAAAGAAAGCCCAGGACCAGATGGTTTTAGCACAGAATTCTACCAAATTTTCAAAGAAGAGCTAATACCAATAATCTTCAAATTTTTCCACACAATAGAAACAGAAGGAACATAACCATACTTGTTTCATGAAGCTACTGTTACCCTGATACACAAACCCCACAAAGATTCAACAAAGAAAGAGAATTACAGACCAATCTTCCTCATGAACATTGATGAAAAAATACTCAATAAAATATTGGCAAATGGAGTCTCAAGAAATCAAAAAGATTATGCACCATGAACAAGTAGGCTTCATCCTAGAGATGCAAGCATGAAAATCTGTCAATGTAATACACCATATAAACAACCTGAAAGAAAAATAAACACATATCTGATTAGATACTGAAAATGCCTTTGAAAAAATCCAAAGCCTCTTCATGACAAAAGTCTTGATATCTTAGAGATATCAAGGATACAAGGAACATACCTAAACACAATAAAGGCAATTAACAGCAAGCTGACAGTAAACATCAAATTAAATGGAGAGAAATTCAAAGTGATTCCACTAATATCAGGAACAAGACAAGCCTGTCTGCTCTACCCATATTTATTCAATATAGTACTTGAAGTTATAGATAGAGCAATAAGACAGCAAAAGGAGATCAAAGGGATACAAATTGGAAAGGATGAAGTCAAACATTCACTATTTGCAGACGATATGATTGTATGCATAAGTAACCCCAAAAATTCTACCAGGGAACTCCTACAGCTGATAAACATAGTAATTTGGCAAGATCCAAGATTAACTCAATAAGAAGCCCTCCTCTATACAAATAGTAAATGGGCTGAGAAAGAAATCAGAGAAACATCACCCTTTACAATAGCCACAAATAATATAAAATACCTTGGGGTAACTCTAACTAAGCAAGTAACAGACCTACCTTTATGACAAGAATTTAAGTCTTTGAATAAAAAAAATTGAAGATATTAGAAAATGGAAAGATCTCTATGCTCATAGATAGTTAGTATTAGCATATCAAAAATGGCACTATTACCAAAAGCAATCTAGAGATTCGATGCAATTCTCATCAAAATTCCAACACAATTCTTCACAGACCTGGAAAGAACAATACTCAACTTCATATGGAAAAAAAAGAATAGCTAAAACAATCCTGTACAATAAAGATACCTCTGGAGGGATCACCATCACTGACATCAAGCTTTACTATAGAGCTATAGTAATAAAAATAGCTTGATATTTGCATAAAACGGACATGTGAAAATGGAATTGAATTAAAGACCCTGACATTAATCCACACACACATATGAACACCTGAGATATCTCTATCTCTATCTCTATCTATCTATCTATCTATCTATCTATCTATCTATCTATCCATCCATCTATCTATATCTATATCTATATCTATATCTATATCTATATCTATATCTATATCTATATCTATATCTATATCTATATCTATATCTATATCTATATCTATATATAAAGCCAATACTGGCTGGGCAGTGGTGGCTCATGCCTTTAATCCCAGCACTCAGAAGGCAGAGCCAGGTGGATCTCTATGAGTTTGAGGCCAGCCTGGGCTACAGAGTGACTTCCAGGAAAGACACAAAGCTGCACAGAGAAACCCCGTCTCAAAAAAAAAAAAAAAAAGCCAATACTGTACAATAGAACAAAGAAAGCATCTTCAACAAATGGTGCTGGCCTAACTGGATGTCAACATGTAGAAGATCCATTGAAAATAGATCCATATCTATCACTGTGTACAAAACTCAAGTCCAAGTGATCAAAGACCTCAATTTAAATCCAGTTACATTGGACCTGATAAAAGAGAAAATAGGAAGTAGTCTTGAATGTATTGGCACAGGTGACCACTTCCTAAATGTAACACCAGTAGCACAGACACTGAGAGCAGCAAGTAATAAATGGGACCTCCTGAAACTGAGCAGCTTCTGTAAGGCAAAGGACATGGTAAATAAGACAAAATGACAGCCTACACAATGGGAAAATATCTTTACCAACCCCACATCTGACAGAGGACTGATCTCTAAAACTATCTTAATTCTTATACCTGCTTAAAAAATAGGCTAACAGATGTCCTAGAGAATTGAATCATTGCTCAATATCACTTAGCTATTCAGTAGTATAACTGGGTGTAGCTTTGGGGGAAACAGGTTGACAATGATGATCCAATTACATTCAATAACTACATCCTTATTTATGTATACGTCAACCTTATACACCTAGAAAATTGTCATTTTGTCATAAGAGTTCCAGCAAGTTTTAAAATGTCAGGTGAAAATTAGTTAACTTCTCTAAGAGTACATCAAATGTACGCATATTCTTTGGAGCCTGCTGAAAATATGGTGATAACTTTTCTAAAATCTATAAATAAGATGACATATAACAATGTATTTTTTAAATATCCACTTAATTAATGTACATACATATCTTAAAAGTTGAGAAGAATATGTTACTACATATTGTTTTGGAATGTATATCTCAAAATATCATTAAGCATCAGTTCAAACTCAATATGTCATAGATATATTTTCTTCAACCATATTGAACAACAACTTATTGTTTGGATGCATGTATCAAAACACAAGATAATTCAACATATACACTCTTTGTTTTCAATGTATTTGGGATATTTTTATGTCTTCTTATTTATAATCTCTACCTATTTTTAGAATTTAATTTTTTTAAGAATAAATATGTTGTGGATGTAACCATCTTGTTAAATAAGAAACACAGAGCCAATGCAGAGGTGAAAGCCAAGATGTCAGAGCAATAGCTAAGAGCTGAGATTAAAAACCTTACCCTTCACTGTTGCTGCTGTCCTACCTCTCTGCAAGAGACCTACTTCCTGTGTGTTTGTCCTTTTTATTGACTTTCTATTCTGCCTTCTCATTGGCTGTAAACTCAACCACATGACCTCCTTGTCACTGTCCATCTATACAGAAATCCAGGGCTTCTATGGTTGGTATTGAGATTAAAAGTATGTGTCTCCATTGCCAGACTTCTGCTATGGCTTGCTATTAGCTCTGATCCCCAGGCAACTTTATTTATTAACATACAAATAAAATCACATTTCAGTACAAATAAAATGTCACCATATTTCCCCTTTTCTATTTTAATAAAAAGAAAAAAGGAAAAAGGCTATAACTAACATAAGAAAAACTATATGCAAAAGTATAATAACTATATCCCATATATACAACTAATAAATACCCAAACAAGATCTAGTCCATTTGCATTTGACAAATTCAGAGACAATAATTCCATTATCTATCCTATTTTGGTAACTCCAAAATGTACTTAATTCACTTTCTATCCTAACTAATCTTCAACTATAACTAAGTAATCTTCAACTATAACTAAGTAATCTTCAACTATAACTAACTATTCTTCAACTCCCTCAGAGACCCAAGAAGGAAATAATATTACCTAATAAAAATAAAAACAGGAAGTGCATGCAAGCAGCTTCCAAAAAAAAAAAAATGAGTTGACAGAAACAGCCAGCTGCCTGGACAGTCACCTGAGGTTTCTCCGCAGTGTTGGGGCATCATCTTCAGCCTATAGGCTTAGCTTATCTGACAGACTCATTTGTGAAATAGGATGTACACAAAGTTAACAGTTCGACCTCACATTTGATGAGAGCAGTCCATGTACCAGAAACACCTGAATTCCACTAGTGTCATGTCATGATTCAGGATTTTAAATTCTGGAAATTGTTAATGTTTTTTGGCTTGCTATTAGCTCTGATCCCCAAGCAACTTTATTTATTAACATGCAAATAAAATCACATTTCAGTACAAATAAAATATCACCATAATATGTGGAGATTGTGGTTGAAGCATACTTGGTAGAATGCCCTCTACTATATATAATATTCCCAGTTTTCATCATCACATAAAATAATTATGGAGGCAATGCCTACCATCTTAACACTAGGGTGTTTTGGAAGTTTTCCTGTGTACCACACAGTCCTACAGCCGCTCAGACCCAAACAAAAACACAGAGGCTTATATTATTTACAAATTGTATGGCTAGCCTATGGCTTAAGCTTCTCACCAACTATCTCTTATAGATAAACTCAGGCCATTTCTATTAATCTATATGTTGCCACATGTTCCATGGCATTACCTGTGTACCATTACATGCTGCTCTCTGGATGGCAGGATGACAAGATTGCATCTCTTCTCCTGCCTTTCTTCTTCCTATCTCCTGGATTTCCCACCTGCCTCTAAGCTGACTTTCCATAGGCCAAAGAATATTATTTATTAAGAAATGAAAGCAACAAATATTCACAGCACACAGAAAGACATATTACAGCACTTCCCTTTTTCTTTCTAATCACAGATGAATACTTTAACTTTAATATAATAAAATTATGTATAGCAAAACAGTTATCAAGCAAGAATTACAGTTACCATATCTAGTCTATTTATGTTATTCTGTACTAGCAAAAGCTAAACAGATCACAGTGTGCTGCATGGCTTGGAGACACCACTGTGCACTTCAGCAGGAATTCGCCATGCTGCTTAGCTTATGGCACTGGCAGCCAGCTCCATCTCACAGGCAGCTGATGGGAAATGAGTCTCTACACTGATTGTGGCATGAGTCTGAGAGACTAGGAAGCCTAGTGTGGATCTGTTTCTGTACATTCAGAATCTTTAAGCTTTCTTAGTTCTATGTGGATCAATGCCCAATGGTGAGCACCAAATGTAACACTAATCTTAAATTATTAAATAAAACACCTGGAGCCAGATATCAGGGTCTAAACCTAAGAGATTGGAGGAATAGAAAAAACCAGCTAACCTCACCTCACCAACTCTGCAGCTTCCCAAGAGATCTACTTCCTGTATACCCATGTCAATATGCCTTTCTGTTCTGCCAACTCATTTCCTCTCTGCCCAGCTACATCACTTCCTTTTCCAGCTCAGCTCTGTTATTTCCTATCTATTGGCACAGACCTCCAGACCTTTATGGATAACTAGTGCTGGAATTTAAGGCACATGCCACAATAACTGGCTCTGTTCCCACTGTGATCTTGAATTCACAGTGATCCAGAGAGATCCCTTCCTCCCAAGTCATAGGATTAAAGGCGTGTGCTACCATTGCCTGACTTCTATGTATCATATAATGGCTAGCTTTTTTCTTTGATCCTCAGATAAATTTTATTGGGGTGCATAAATAAAATATCATCACACTGGCAGGAATTTACAGAAGAATCTGAGTTCAAGGTAATAGTCATCTATAGAATGAGTTCAAGAACAACCTGGAAACATGAAAAATTCTAAAATATATAGAGTTTTGGTATTTCAATGATATGTTATTTTACATAATTTTAACATGACAACAATTTAAAAATTATAAGAAAATGATTAGATGACTTTAATTCTACGTAAGTCTTCTTTCCTCATTATTGCAGCACTTAAAAAATTAGATTCCTTATTTGTTTAATTAAATTGTTGGGGTAGTGTTCTCATCCTAACACCACATAATTGCTCACTCTCATTGGCCTTTTCCATTTTCCATTTCAATGGATTTCCTAACTACAGTGCTAATTTATTCACTGTCTTGTCTTACTTTCAAGGTCAACTTTTTAACATTTGATCAATTAGAACATCCTTAATATTTGGATATTACTCTTCTTCCTTTCCTTGTTCATTTTGTATTATCAGATTTTACTACCTAATAAACTACAATTTCAAAATATATGAACAAATTCTCTTCTACAAAAATATGTCATTGACTGTTAAGATAGAAGAATCTAACTCCTTTTAAATTTGTAACTTTATGAATTACAATGCTAGAGGTAATCTTGATGTAATTTTCAAGATTAGATCAAAAGAAAGTATTGATTTTCATTTTGTCCGGGCATATTCAGTCTAAGAAAATCTGTTCATCAAGTAACAAGTTTATTTACTTGGATATTATCATGGTAAAGGAGTCAATGTGTAACATTACTGGATGTGTCCTGCTTTACATACATTCCTTCACTATGAATAACCTCTGTAGGGATGATTGCAACCATTAGTTACTAGAACTGACAACCACAAATATAAGATGAAAGAGACATTTATTTATCTTGCATTTTTATCTAAACTAAAATGTTCTCATCTCAAATTCTGCTTAAATTTTTGTTTATAAAATTTTAAAAATAATTAAATGATAGTATTTAGTTTACTAAAATGGAAGTTTATTGAACAGGTATGTTTTAAAATTTTCTTTGACAACCTTCTAATAATTTGCTAGTCAGTTAGTGATAGATGTGGATATGAGTTTCAAGGGCAGCTATTAGAATTTGCATGTTCTTATGCCACTCTAAATAATGTATTAAGTGACCCATGGTCAGTAAAAAGAAAAGAGGTAGTTTATAAAGGGATAAGTACAAAGAAGCTTAGATGTGTGTCAGGTTTCACCTGTGGCAGGCCTCCTAACAGGCAAAAATGGAAATCGTAATGGAGGAAAGTCCAGAGTTGCCTTTTATGGGTTATTAACAGAGAATCTACCTTTTTCAAGTAAGTATAATGCAGACTCCTAAGTGCACTCCCTTGGATGAATAGAGTTAAAGGAGACTAAGGAAAGACTGTTTTTGTTTGTTTGTTTTGTTTTGTCTTGTTTTCTCTTTCTGCCTTTTCTATGTTAAAGACTTCAACAGCACTCCACTGATCCTTTTTCTCCCACCTCACTATCCCATCCTCTTTTGATGATGTGCTTAGGAAATTGAAACAAATTCAGTCCCTCCATTGACACTAGCTGCTTACACATCTCATGGTATTTATAGAAGATAGTAAAAAAGTTCAATATGGCACCACATACATTTGTGTTTAGAAAGAAACAAAAAGATATGGTACATAATATCAGCCACAATAGATATTTATTCTGGAGACTTATTAAAGGTTTGAACGAGTATCACTGTGATGGCAGGATTCAGAGTTCTCAATCTGTGTTCTCTTGTCCTGTCATAGAAAAATGAATTGGAGAGAAATTCAGTAAAAAGTAAAGCAGGCTGATTTTAGGAGTGATGTACTTCCAAAAGAAGGAACAGGTAGAAACGAGGAGAAAGTTTAGAAGATCAACCATACTACCTCATAAAGTTACTTGAGCTCTTCTGTCACCTTTCATGGGCCATTTGTGCAGGTCTTTTCAAACATGCTTAGTTTTACGAATTTCTATATACAACTTCATGCCTCACATTTATAACATAAAAATATACATAAAGAAGTGTGTATAATATTGTAATGAACCATAGGTTAGTTATTCTTAGACACTGGAAGCCTTCTCTTCTCCTGGCCAATTTTTTATATGTTAATTTTGTAAGGCTTTGCATTTGACCTTATAGAATCTATGTTCCACCCTATTAACTTGCCTCAAGTGCATGAATATTGAATTGAAGAAGCCAATTACATTAATGTGGGTTTAGACAATTTAGTGATAAGATGTTCAATTTGCAAAGGAAAGCACAAATGTACAGGTCCACATAGGAATTTCCCATAGATTTGTTACAAATGCATAAGTAAATGTGTTTTATGAAAGTGACACAAAATATCAGAGTAGAAAACCATAAAGGGGAGTTTATAGAGAGCAGCTAGATTATGGTTCCATACACATACACAATTAGATTATATTCACCTCATTACCATCTAGTATCCCCATCCCTATTATTTTGAATGCCTTCTCTTTCCTAACTAGTGTCCCAGGTGCTATACCATTAGAGAAAATGACCTTCCTTCTGCAACAATGATTAACAGACATTTTCTTCTCAGGAAGTGTTTTTTCTATCAGATTGATATAATTTTATTAAGAGCTAAAAAGGGATAGGGACAGTAGAATATTGCTGATGAGTGGGAAAATGGAAATAATGGTGAGGAAGGATTAAGAGGTAATAGGAATGAGAGAGTAAGGTAGGGAAAGAGTTGGTAGAGAGTAACACTAAGGGTATTTTAACGAGTCAAATTGAGAACTATTTTATAAGCTTCAGACACACAAATACATACATATACACACATGAATACACACACACACACACACACACACACACACACACACACACACACACACATACACACAGAGGCTCTCACAGGAGTTGCCCCACATTGGGCATTATGCTCAGTCCAGTAAAAATATGTTTACAAAAAAAGAAAAAATATCTAGTGTTTCAGGTGTGTGATACTTTTCCTACCGCTATTAGTATGAAATACCCCAGGGACATCAAACACAATACAGGGTATAGCTGTTGCTCTTGGCTACCTACAATAAGTTCATATTGCTGAAGACACTATAGGCATTACTTCTGCTCATGAAGATATCAAGTTGATCCTGACAACAAAGCTTTCTCCTTTTTGGCTATCTCCCATACTGCAAATAAGTGTTATGCAGGCTGCTGGGATCAAAAAGAATCATGAACAATTGCATCCAGCTCTGAATCTTGTGAAATACAATAAAGATTAGCATGGCAAGATATGTCTTTGGATACAATACTAGAATGACTATTATGAAGTTAAGAAAATGATTTCTAATTTGACTCAGGTCTGCTTCAAAGGAGGTAACACAAGCCTGCTGTTACAAATCTTGCCAGGATCCCATGGTTGTGAAACTCACAAGTCACAGGCTTAAATATACTAATTCAATTTACTGAATGGACATAATTTCCAACTGCCATCTAATTTCAGATTTTTTTATTCATAGATTAGTGAAGCCCTCATATCTCACCAAATTTCTTTGTGCAACAGTGATTGTTAACACAAAATTTCACAAGTGGTTCAAATACAAAGAATAAGTTACTGTGTATTTCTTAGCCACAAATGGAATGTCTATATTACATTTCTTCCTCAAGTCTCAGAGACCATTGCAGAACAGTGAGGAAATATTGAGGAGAATTAGAGAAAATAAGTGTCTTTTGTACAAGACTAGATCAGTGCAGTCATGAACCATCATCAGCTTTGGTTGCCTGTGAAAGACCCAGACAAGATTAATCGGATCCATATAATCTTCATTAAAGCATGAAGTTGGAGTCCAACACTCCAAATCCTAAGTGAGAAACTATGGAACATTGATGGATTCTGAGTTTTCTTTAAGGGTGTAACTTCTTTTAGGTGGACCATGCATCACTGGATGGCAACACAGCCAAGAGCATATAGGCTCCAAAATCTTAAATGATTTATTTGAAACGAGATAACACAAAGTTGAATGGATAAGGAAATGAAAAGTAGATCTAGGAGAAGTTGTTGGAAGGAATTTGGCATCAATATAATCAAAATATTTTGTATGGCAGCTGAAGAGATTGCCCAGGGCTTAAGGACACTAACTGACCTTCCAAAGATGCAAGTTCAATTCTCAGCAGGCATATGTTGTTCGCAAAAATCAACAACTCCAGCTCTAGGAAACTGCCATCTCCTCTGGCCTTGTTGGGCTTGACGTATGCCATTGTACTCAGACACATAAGCAGACAGGCATTTATGCTGGCAAACACTTATACACATAAAAAGTAAAATAAAAATAAAATGAACAATGTTGTATCATCTAATTTTGTGTCAACTTGATTCAAGCTAGAGTCATCAGAGACGAAAGAGACTCATTTGAGGAAATGCCTCCATGAGATCCAGCTGTAGGGCATTTTCTCAAATAGTGATCAATAGGGGAGGGCCCAGCATTGTGTGTGGTGCCTCCCTGGACAGGGTAAGTTCTTCCTTAGCTGCAAAGTAAGTGTGAGGCCAGCTGGCACTATATAAGATCCTGTCTCAAAAAAATCAACCAAACAAACAGACAAAAAACCATAGAGTACAAAAAAAATACTCAGGTACAAATACTGTAATACTATATTGAGAAGGCAATAAGGGGAAATAATGAATATACTTACATAATAAATGTGAAAACAGATAAAAAATAATGATTATATTGGTAATTACCCTGTAATAAACATATTCTATTATATGGGGATATGTTCCCCCTACTGCTGAATTTTTATAATGATGGGATGGTGTACTTTGTCAAAATCATTTTCTGCATTTAAGGAAGTGAACATTTGATCTCTTTCATATAGTCAGTTCTCCAAATGCATTACGTGTATTGGTTTACTTAGGTTGATTCCCATTAGCATCTCTTGCATAAAGCCACCTTGATCCTAGTAGATAATTATTTAGAGATATTCTTGAAATGGAAGTACTACATTTTGTCATATAATTAGAAATGTATTGGTGTTAGTGCTTCTCTGATGGTCTGGTGGGATTATCTCCTGAATCCATTTGGCTTCCTTTAGTTGAGAGTTTTTTATTGTTCCTTATATTTAACTTCATAACATGTGATATGATAAATTATTTATGTCATTTGATTTATCTCTGTTAGGGTACATGCTAAGAAATTCATTCATTTGCTTTTGATATTAAACATATTGTGGATAAACAAATGGAATTGTGAAGAATTATCCTAAGTGACTTAATCCAGAAAGACAAGTACTGCATATTTTCTCAAATTTTTGGACGCTAGTTTTTAAGGTTTTGGTCTCTATGTTTTCTACAGAGTTTATGCAGCTGGTTTGGGGCCAATGGTGATGCAGGTTTTTTCCCACAGAATGGGTAATTAAAAACAGTACTGTTAAGAAAAAGAGAAATTAAAACAGTATTATGTCATGAAAGATATGATAGAATAGTGTACAAAAGCAAATAAAAAGTGGAATAACAAAGATTACAGTTCTTTCCAGATAATCTTAGAAATATGTTTATATATTTATTGACTGTATATATGTGGGCATATATATGAATAGATGGTAGTTTTAATAAACCTCTTTTCACTGTCTGTGTCTTGGTTATTGAACTTTGATCATCAGATTTGAAGGAAAGCATCTTTATCTTTATGGACCACATGAGAAATCTTTTGAAGAAACTTAGGGAATCATACTTCTGTAGAAGCTTGTTAAAACATGTACATGCCTAAAAACTATTTAAGTGTCATTACTGTACAATGGTGTAGTAAATACCCATACTTTAAATCATGTCAAACAAATAAAGCCTCCTATACAAGTAAAAAAACAAACAAGCAAACAAACAAAACCCCCAAAACAAAAAAAGAAGTTGGGCTGAGGAAGCTGTGAGGAGAAGGCTAGTAAGCAGCTTCTGTCCATGGCCTCTGGACCAGTCCTTGCCTCTAAGATCCTGTCCTGTTTGGGTTCCTGACCTGACTTCATTCAGTGAGGAGCAACAATATTGAAGTATAAGCTACACAAACCCTTTCCTCCCCAACTTGCTTTTTTGTCATGGTGTTTTGTCACAGCAATAGAAACTTTAATTAAGACAACAATGAAATTCTCAAAATATTTATGAAATTATTAGAAATAGTAAAATTGGCATTATTGGAATTTCAAATATTTATTTTTTCATCTGTATGTATGTTATCTTAACAATGGTGCTCTGAAATTACCCTGAAACTTTTGTTCTAATATCTCATTAATGTGTAGGCAGCAGTACATTTCTCAACAAATAAGTCAATTAAACTATTACTCAGTTAATAGTTTAATAAGGCCGTGCAATGAAGCTTATGAAAAACATTATTCAGGAACACTCCTCAACAAGTTTAAAATGTTAATACAATTTTTTTTTTGGTTTTTCGAGACAGGGTTTCTCTGTGTAGCTTTGCACCTTTCCTGGGACTCACTTGGTAGTCCAGGCTGGCCTCGAACTCACAGAGATCCGCCTGGCTCTGCCTCGCGAGTGCTGGGATTAAAGGTGTGTGCCACCACCGCCCGGCCAAAATTTTTAAGACAATAATAATGAATAATCTTTTCAGAAGTCCTATAACCATTTATATGTGACCAAACACTAATCCTAGCATACATTCCAAATAAGGAGACCTTATATTTGTGTTGCTTTTTTGACTCAGATCCCTAGGTGGTGTTTTAAATTCAGATGTTAGATGAATATGTAACAAAAGCTAGGGAAGACACCTAGTTTATGAAACTTGGTCTTTTTATGTGGACCTTTACCATCTGTCACGTCTTCCTCAGTAAATCCTCTCACAGAAGTGAAGGAAATCTTTCCCAGCTACTAAAATGCTGAAATATAAGGGGATTCATCTGGATAGAGAGCAAGACATTTCTGGGGTCATTAATCTTTCAATATAAGTGAATGGCTGCAAGGAACACAAGTTTGTAAATATGTTTAAAGTAGTATTTCTATCTTCTAGGGAATGTCTGCCATTTAATATACTTTGTGAGCCATGAAGTACATGAAAAAATTTATGGAGCATTGTCTCCCAGTAAAGTCAATAAAAATAGTATTAACAAAACAAAATCATATTTGCTGAGTACTTACTATGGTAATATACATTCTGATTTAAATTTCCAAATATTTATTTACATAGCAAATAAATAATGTATTATGTATCTTCCAGTAAGAATGAAATGAAACTAACAAGATTTCTGCTATTTCTTCAAAGTACTATATGATAAGTTTCAGACAGATGATTGAAACTGACTCTTATCAACACCAAGACCTATGTTGTCAATAGTTTTCTCATAGTATCTTTAATTCCTGGGACAACTGAAGGTCAGCTTCTACAGTAAATGGAGATGTAAGGAATACTACAATAAAATGATACAGAGTTCAGAGAATTACCATTTCATTTTCTAAAATATCATACTTCATTTTAGAAAAACTTATTTATGTGATTGGGCAATAATATTCAATGAGAAATTATTCATTTATGTGTGTATGTGTGTATGTATGTGTGTATTATGTATGTATGTATGTATGCATATATGTGTGTGCATTTCACTAAGCCCAGTAGTGTGAAAAATAAAATATTTATCTCTATATTTTAGCAGCTAGTTTTATGTCCACAATTATTTTCCATGGACTAGCATAATAACTCACCCTATCTGATTAACAGAAATAATGCTGCTTTGTCAATGAACATAGTAAAAGGAGATCACCTTGACAAAGCAAGTGAGAAATCTAAAAGCATTTACAAGAATCCACTTCCTGGATTTTTTATTTTAAAATGATCATAATCTATATTTTGCTTTCTTTCCAAATAAAAATCTATTCTTTTTATGTATCTATAAAGTTAAAACAGAATAAAAAGACACAAACAGATCTCTTTCCTTAATTATCGAGCTAACTCACTATTTCTCAATCAAAGTCTGACTCTCTGGGGCATGAGTGTCTTAGTATTAATTCATGCTTAGGTGCATCACTGGCTCAGAGCCTTCAGCATTACGCATAGCAACAAACTAGGTGTAAAATTTTGCGACAAAATTCATGATCTGTTGTGTATTATGGCTTAATTAGGGATGTTTATGATCCTGTTATTCATATTCTGTCAGCAATTGAGGACTACACAAAAAGAAACAAGGAAAAATTATAAGCAGAATAGCATCACCATTGTCACATAAATGGGGAGCTCCAACTGTCACATAATATATTTTGGAATACCATACAAAAAATAATATAAATATTATACTAAGAAAATAAAAGAAACATATATATGTTCTTGAAGCAATTATTTTATACTTATAAATGTGGAAGCATTTCTTAGATGAGAAAGGTTGTTTTCAATCCTGTTAAAGTTTATACATAGGAGAATATTTAAGTTATCTCTCAAAACAACATAGGACTTGGGACTGCTTTAAGATTAAACTAAGTGAATATTATATATAGTACTACAAAGATAAGATTATTAGAATCAGTTGATACTAATGAGATATAAGGAAAACATGTAATGTCAGTATTTTATTTTATTTTATTTTATTTTTTTATTTATTTATTTTTTTTATTTATTTATTTATTTATTTTTTGGTTTTTTTATTATTATTATTATTATTATTTTACAACACCATTCAGTTCAACATAATAGCCATGCATTATTTAATTTTAAATTATTCTGTTGCTTTTCACTTGTCTAGTGTAAAAAAAAAAAGCATCACCATTTATAAGCTTAGGTAAAGCAATACATTTTACTCTTCTTCAGGTTCCATGGTCCAGTCTAGGCCTGACTTGACTGTTGTCTACTCAGTCTCAGAAAGCTACAGTCAAGGTGTCTGCCAAACTGGCCTTGTCTGGAGACTATTTCAGCTTGGCTTATTGGTACAGGTGATGGCCTAGTCAGTGAGTGCCTGATGTCCCCAGTTGTTGGTGGTGACTATCCAAATAAGGTCCTCAGATCCTCTAAATGCCTCTTCCATGGAGTGTTTGTAATAAGATTGTGGCTGGAGGGCTTCTCTCCAGCTTCCATCAAGCCCCACAGTCCCACAATCCACATATAAAATAATCACTCAGATGCTTATAATACTTATAAACTGTATGGCTGGGGCAGGCTTCTTGCTAACTCTTCTATCTTAAATTAACCCATTTTTATAAATCTATACCTTGCCACGTGGCTGGTGGCTTACCGGCGTCTTTACATGTCACTTGTCCTGGCGGTGGCTGCAGTGTCTCTCCCCCTTCTTCCTGTTTTCCCAATTCTCCTCTCTCCTTGTCCCGCCTATACTTCCTGTCTGATCACTGGCCATCAGTGTTTTATTTATATAGAGTGATATCCACAGCACTTCCCCTTTTCTTCTTTTTTTAAAAAGGAAGGTTTTAACTTTAACATGGTAAAATTACATATAACAAAATAATTATTGAGCAAGAATTGCAGTTACAATATTAAAGATGTCCTATCTATCTTATATTTGTGAGTTTAAGGTTTTATATCTAACTTATCTTTTATCAATCATAACTGAGAAAATTACAACTATCTAGTCTTCAACCACATCAAAGACCTGAGAAGGAACATAATAGTACCTGAGAAATGGTAGATGGATGCAAGCAACTTTCGGGAATCTTGCAAGAGTAGACCAAGACAGCTGGCAGCCTGGACAGTCACCTAATGTTTCTCAGCATTGTTGGTGCATTCAAAGTAGCTACAGGCCTAGAGTATATGACAGACCATTTTTAGAAGCAGGAATTCTGAAAGACCATCTTACCCTGTCTTGGCAGAGTACAGTGGTCACTTTCCTTGTGTCCCACTTGTCTAGAAAGGACAGCATTGCATTCGTACTGTTAGCCGTCAAGGCAAGGGCAGTTCTTGTCCAGTAGGCCATTTTGTGCCAAGAAGACAAATTTCCAAATGGAAATGTCTTAGAAGCCCAACATTCTCTCGCGAACAAATTGGTGCAGCCAGGAGCAATTGTGTCTCACGTCAACAGAATTCTAAGTTATTTAAATGCCATATTCTCTAGGTCTATGAAGTGTTTGAAGATTACTTATCTATCTGAAATATATCTATGTATACCTAGAAGACTTAACAAACATGGCTACAGATATGATTATCATAGATGACTAATTATTAATCTATTTTTAATTATCCATTACAATTTTAAATGAGTTACATAAACATAATACCTCAAACAAGAATAGAAATATATATATATATATATATATATATATATATATATAGCAAAATTAACTTCAAGTTTGTATCAATAAACTAAAATTTATACCAATGTAAAACATTTTAAACAAGTTGTTCTATAAAAGTAGGTTCATTAATCTACCCTTTTATCTTATCATCTCTATATCCTCCTATATATCTATATCATATCCCCTTTTCTTTTTTAGAAAGAGATCACATTTATAATCAACCTGTTTTAAATAAAAATATTGGTTTTTCTCTGTCCCACACCAGAGGGCTCTTCTGATTTGGGACAGAAGAATCTCTTAACCATTTTTTTAAAGCAATATGTCTGGGTTTAGAGGGGGAGTGATCCAATTCCACCTCTAAAGGCAGCTTGGTATATTTGGGAATTTGGGTGTAGTATCTCTTACTACTTCCTGCTGGAGGGGGGTGCTGTATCTTATGGGGATGCAAAGAAAATTTTAGGCCTAGGGGGTAGTCCGTGAGGCTGTATTGTGTGAACCAGTTGCCTTGAAACCGCTCTGGATGTTAGATCATCTGGGCCATGGTGTCATCGAAGACCTTTCAGGGGGTCTTGGCTGGTGAAACCTGATGTATCTTAATCTGGAACAAATCCACAGCCTCTGGCTTTCTATGGAAACAAAAGCAGAACCTCTTTTCCAAAGCAACATATCCTTAAATCCAAATTTTGAAGTCAAGGTACCTTTAAAATATACATTTTGGCATAACTGAATAGCTTTTGCAATCAAATGTTTTTCTTCAGTTACGAATATCAAAGACAACATAATCCAGATTCTCTGTGTGGTAGCCATCTTTACATGGCTTATTTTTTATATTACCTTGAGCCTATTGCTTTAAACTGCAGTATTCTAAGACTGAAACAGCGGTGTGGCTGCTGGCTCCACCCATTTCAGCTTACCAACAAGGCGTTTTCTGCCAGTTCTGTCAGTCATCAAGTCTCAGAAATAGTGGGTCTAGGCTTTTATCAAAGCAGCATGTAGCCCAGAAACCTTTTTTTTTTTTTTAAATACTAGTAAAGACTAAATCTACCACACAGCATAATGTGCCGCTGGCAGACACCTCATTGCCGCCATACTGCTGGTCAAACGCAAACCCTTGGAACCGGCCAGTGTTCAAACCCGCGTTTTGTGGCGTCTAGCTTCCCGTATGAGACATGAAGCAGGAACCTGGTTTTGTCTCTGTTTAGAATTGGTTATTAAATATTCTCAGGTTTAAGGTGGAAACTGGAGCCGTTGGGCGACATTTGTTGTTGGAGGGCTTCTCTCCAGCTTCCACCAAGCCCCACAGTCCCACAATCCACATATAAAATAATCACTCAGATGCTTATAATACTTATAAACTGTATGGCTGGGGAAGGCTTCTTGCTAACTCTTCTTTTATCTTAAATTAACCCATTTTTATAAATCTATACCTTGTCATGTGGCTGGCGGCTTACCGGCATCTTTACATGCTGCTTGTCCTGGCAGTGGCTGCAGTGTCTCTCCCCCCTTCTTCCTGTTTTCCCAATTCTCCTCTCTCCTTGTCCCGCCTATACTTCCTGTCTGGTCACTGGCCATCAGTGTTTTATTTATATAGAGTGATATCCACAGCATAAGATTGTTCTGATTTCAGGGATTATTTATTTATTTATTCATTTATTTATTCATTTATTTATTTATTTTTGGTTTCTCTGTGTAGCTTTGCACCTTTCCTGGATCTCGCTCTGTAGCACAGGCAGGCCTTGAATTCACAGAGATCCTCCTGCCTCTGCTTCCCAAGTCCTGGGATTAAAGGTGTGTGCCACCAACTCTCAGCCTGATTTTAGGGATTATTAAGATAATTTATCATGTAACTTGCCTAAAACTAAGGTTTATGTAATGTATTCTAATCATTAGAGTTTCATCAATCAACATAATTTTTTTATTTAAAATGTGCCATCATTTCTATCAGTGTTCAAGGTCATGTAGTGATCAAGCATTCAGATACCAAGATAAATTACCAGAGGTTACCCATTATCTGTTTCTTATATTGCCTTTTGTTAATTTTCTTCAAACTTTAGGGAATAAACATTATTATCTTACCTTTAAAAGTCAGATATTTAAAATTCAGAGAAATTTTATTTTTTTTTATCTTGCTACCTAGCTAGTATTTCTGAGTTTTTAGATGGAGTTAATATGCTGTGCATCAGAAAAGTGAGGTTGAATATAATGAACTAAATTGTCTGTTTGAATGAATTTTCAAAGAATTAATATATATTTAAAAGTCAACATTCAGTTCACTATGTACCTAATTTGAAAAAGTACTATACAAACTTTAGGGGAATTTAAAAATATTAATATGTCTATCAATAAAATTTTGATTAAATTTGTTTTTATTTCATTATAAATTTGACATGTGGTCTTCCTAGAAAAGTAAAAGTAAGTAAAAGACTTCCTCTAGTCTTTGAAGAAAGATGATATTTTAATTTATAAGATTTATATACTTTTATTTTATGCACATGGGTGTTTTTCCTGTATGCATGTAAGTACACTGCCATCATGCCTGATGTCTACAGAGATCAGAATAGGGTGCCAAATCCACTGAAATTGGAGTTACAGATTGTTGTAAACCACTAGGTAGGTGGGGAAGTAAACCCAAATCCTCTGCCAGAGCAGCAAGTGCTCTTAACTGTTGAGAGATCACTCTAGACCTTGGCAAGGGTGTCTTTAAAACACCTGATCGGAGCTCATTTCCTCAGGTTAAATAACCATCATTACAAGCAATTAAGATTCCCATAGTTTTCCCTAAGCATTGGTACAACTTCAGCTAGACTTCCCAAAGTCAAAGTAAACTTGGTTTCATAAAGGAGATAAGTTAGATTATTTGAGTCCTCATTTCTAATACAAAATTAGCATTAAGTGCTTTAGGTAGGGAGATGGTGTAAAATTACTTGGGATAAGAGTATAAATGAGAAATTGTCTAAATCAGACTGGTCTGTACACAGCTCTGTGGAAAAATGTTTTGATTATCTTAATTAAAGTGTGAAATCTGAGACTACTTTGGATGTCACCATTACTTAAGTTTGGGTGTAGACTACATAAAAGAGGACAAAGTTCCTTGAGCACTGAGCATATATACATTTATTTCTCTCTGCCCTTGGTTGTGGATGAGATTAGCTGTTTAAAATCCCTAGTCTCTTCAATTCCCTCCTATAATGGACAATATTTTGAAATACCAGTAAAAATAAATTATTTCCCCTCCAAGTTTCTTTTTCTCAAGGTCGTTGGTAAAACAGAATAGGCCAGGACTGGTGGTGGATAGGCTTGATTATTTGTTTATTTATTTGGTGTATATTCATGTGACACTATACATGTTTTATGCATGTGTGAGTGCATATATGCAGAGGCCCAATATTAGTGTTCGTTTTCCTCTATCACCCTCCCGATTATGTAATAGGGTCTATCCTTTGACCTGAAGTTCCTGGATTCAGATAGGCATCATGGTTGTTGAACTTCTTGAATAAGCTTTTTTTGTGATATTCTGCTGCTTCCTCCTGAGTTACAGAAAAGCATGCCACTGATTCCAGCTTTTATATAGGAGCTAGAAATGTAGACAAATTTCTAAACAGTCTTATTAAATAAGAAACACAGAGCCAAATACAGAGTAAAAGCCAAAGAGATCAGAGCAAGAGCCACCTAGCTTTAGCTTACCACCAGCAGTAGCTTTCTGAGAGAGAGACAGAGAGAGAGAGAGAGAGAGAGAGAGAGAGAGAGAGAGAGAGAGAGAGAGAGACAGAGAGAGAGACAGAGAGAGAGAGACAGAGAGAGACAGAGAGGAAGAGAGAGAGAGACAGAGAGAGAGAGACAGAGAGAGAGAGAGAGATCTAATGTCTGACTTGTGTTTTTGTTGCTTTCCTGTTCTGCTTTCCTCCTCACTAGCTGTCTCTACAGACCTCCTGGTCTCTATGATTGGTACTGGGATTAAAGGCTTATGTATCCATGCTTGGCTGTGTCCTTGACCACACGGAGACTCTGCCTGCCACATGATCGGGATTAAGGATGTGGGCTACCACCGCCTGATTGCTGTCCCTGGCTCACTATGACCTCTGATCTCCAGGCAAACTTTATTTGTTAACATACAAATAAAATCACATTTCAGCACAATTAAAATATCACTACAAGAAATCCCAAGGCAAGTCTTCTTGCTTAAGATGCAGGGGCTTTACTGGTTGAGTCACTTTCCCTTCCCAAGTTTGTTTATTTCTTAAGAAGTATCCTTCTAATTTCATAAAGAAACCTGAAACGTTGAGGTATGAAGTGATTTACTCATTCCTAAAAATTCAGGAAAATACTGAGAACCATGGCTCATAGAAGCTGAGCTGGTAAGTTTATCATTTTTCTATTGTGATACAGCATAATGATGAAGGCAACTTTTGAAAGAAACACTTTAATTGGGTTTACAGTTGCAGAAGTTTGGAGTCTATGGGAACAGACTAAAAGCATGGTGGTGTGAATAGTTAAGAGTTCACATGTCCCACTCATGTCCAGGCTGTTCATGTAGATCTCATCCATTTCTCCGTCATTGGGTGATCCCCGTGTCTTTCTTGGTGTCCTGTTTTACAGGTAGCCTCACTGGTGATGTGAGTAGCAGTCCAGTCATCCTTGTTCCACATCTAGCATCCTCCTATGAGTGAATACATGCCATATTTGTCTTTCTGAGTCTGGGATACCTCACTCAGCATGATTTTTTCTAGATCCATTCATTTGCCTGCAAACCTCATGATGTCATTGTTTTTCTCTGCTGAGGAGTATTCCATTGTGTATATGTGCCACAATTTATTTATCCATTCTTTAGTTGAAGGGCATCTAGGTTGTTTCCAGGTTTTGGCTATTACAAACAATGCTGATAAAAACATAGCTGAGCAAGTGCTCTTGTGGTATGATCGAGCATTTCATGAGTGGGAGCAATGAAGGGTGAGGGTCAAGGGAAAGAGAACAGGAGATCCCAGCTGGATCAAGAACAGAGAAGGAGAACAAGGAATAGGAGACCATGGTAAATGAAGACCACATGAGAAAAGGAAATAACAAAGTGCTAAAGAGGCCCACAGAAATCCACAAAGATGCCCCCACAAAAGACTGCTGGCAATGGCCGAGAGACAGCCGGGACTGACCTACTCTGGTGATGGGATGGCCAAACACCCTAATAGTTGTGCCAGAATCCCCATCCAAGGACTGAGGAATCTGATGCAGACATGCACAGCTAGGCCCCGGGTAGAGCTCCAGGAGTCTAATTAGTGAGAAAGAGGAGGATTTATATGAGTGAGAATTGTTGAGACCAAGATTGGAAAAAGCACGAGGACAAATAGCCAAACGGATGGAAACACATGAACTATGAACCAAAGGCTGAGGGGCCCCCCAACTGGATCAGGCCCTCTGAATAGGTGAGACAGTTGATTGGCTTGATCTGTTTGGGAGGCATCTAGGCAGTGGGACCAGGTCCTGTGCTTGCTGCATGAGATAGCTGTTTGAAACCTGGGACTTATACCGGGACAATTGGCTCAATCTGGGAGGAGGGGACTGGACTTCCAGGGAGGACAAATGTCCTAGTCTTTCCCAGAAAACTTTACCAACTATTCAAATCAAGTCTTCAAACATACGTGTATCTATGGGGGCCACATTATTTCTAATGAGGACAACTGCCTCTTCATGCTGTGATGTAAACATTTTACGTGCCTGTTAAAATGTTGAAGTTTTCAGGACTGAATGATGGGAAGACTAGCAGGAAAGATTAATTTGTATGGTGTGATGCATACAATTGAGTTCCAGACTGTACTTTCTGACTTGCTGCAACCATCCACACTACATTAATGGAGAAAAAAAATGCCCTTGGCAGTGTGTATCCACTCACATTCCCGGTATTTTGATTTTGTTAATTGTACTTATATAACTTAGCTCATGATAAAACTTTTCAGAAACTGAAGCAACATGAAATTTTTATAATGCAAGTTTTAATCAATATAAAATGTTTTACTACTTCATTGAAATAATTTTTTAAACATTATAAATTACTATTGACTTTTTACCAGGGTAAGTGGAAACCTCAATGGATTATTTTATAAATCAGAAAGACTAATTTCTGTTTAAAAAATTATGTGTATTTATATTAAACCTATACATATTAAAATATGTAAGTTTTATTTTAAACAGGAACTAGTCATTCAGATACTGAATGTTCTATAAGAATTTCCTTAACTATTTGTTACTATTGTTACTTAAAAATTGAATACTTTCTTTTAGTTTTAGTAGTCACTGTTTATCCATTTACTCAATATATTTTTATGCTTCTTTAAGGATTGTAATCAGTTATGCTGTGCATGTGCTGGTAAATCTCACCATTATCCCAATCTCCTATCTATGATTTCAAACCTACTCTATATCTCTGAAAATGAATGAGTTCATTGTCTTTCTGTTCTTAATTATTTGTGCAATTTGAAAAGTATATCATTTTTTTCCAATGCATGAAACTGAAAATACTAACTGAATGTTATTGCTCCTACTTCTACTACTATGCTACAAGAAAGCCTAGGTACATTGGGATTATGCTATTTTCCATTACATTGTTTTCATCAAATGTCATATTGGGGAACTTCTATCTGGTAGTAAAATCAGAGCCTTAACAATTTTTGTTACAGGATGTAATTAACAGTAATTGTTTTTATTGATCTAAACAATAAATGACATCAGTTTTCAAGGAAATTAAGATGAAAATAATGATTCCTCTATACTGAAAGATTGAGGACAATCAAAATGTCTTCTTGAACTGAATCATTAAAAATACTATTTAAGTTTATTAAAAAATAGAAACTTTTTCAACTCTCCCATCCACAGGAAATTTTCATTTGAGCTAAGTTGGAAAACTTTGGATGTGTTCATCATAGGTAGAAACACACTGCTCAATAACAAAGTTCACACTTCCCATTAACAATTTCTTCACTATATATCTTATGCCAATTTAATGACAAAATATAGATCATTTGGGGTGTTTAAATAAAAACATCTTAGGATGGATATTTTGATTCCACCTTACTGAAGGAATGAAAATGAGCAGAAGTCTAATTCATCATGATGTAATCAGCTTCTATTAAAGTATCATTGAGACTACCCCAGCATTGATCTTTCAATTTAATAATTAAGTAGATGAGCTTCTGAACCTCTTGCCACTTCTCACTAGTCATGTTAGCTTGCCTCCATAAGTCACAATAATATGTGACAATCAATTTTGTTATTGACTTGGGTTAAATTGAAATGATCTTGAAATTACTTTCCAGTGTCATTTATATATTCCTTTCCTCTGTTTTCAAAAAACACTTCTTCCTCTGCACACATGTATTTTCCCATGTAGTTATGTCAAGAATATAAATTTTCTGATTCAGGTCACTAGATGAATAACATAGGATAATTTAGATTAATTTTTATCACTTTTTATTAGAATTGTCAACCAGTCACACAATTTATAACACCCCCAAACATTTTCTCCCATAATTTTCTTGTGTTAATTCATTTAATAAGTTTTCTTGACCTTATGCCTATATAAATGAGTGCGAGAGACTATGTTTCTGTATATATATGTGTGTGTATGTGTGTATGTATGTATATATGCATTAATTAAAAGTATAGCAGAAAATAAATAAGTCAGTTTGCAAAAGTCTATTTTTGGTTCTCTCCTTCTAACATGTGAGTTCTGGAGAGGGAACATGGGTCATCAAGAATAAGAGTGAATGCTTTGTTTGCTTAACCACAAATTATACTATATGATATCCACATAATAAGCACATTTTAAGCCTACACTTTGATAAATTTTTACTTAATCATCATCAACAAACTATTTTTAAATATGGATTTGCTAGTCTCATATGAATGAATAGAATATTTTCATATTAATATGAAACAAAAGTGGTTATACTATATGAAGTACTATCCATTTCATACATTAATTAGATGAATATCAATATTTCAATTTTTTTCCAGAGGACAGCTCAATAGAAACAACAGGGTTTACAAAGTGTAGACCAGTATGAAAGGAATTACTTCTCTGTCTCCAGTCAGGACCAATTAGAGTTGTATTTCCACTCTCATGCACACCATGCAAACACTCTATTCCCTGTTAAGCACATAAAGTTCATTAGTAGTATGTTTGGCTTCCTTGTCTATTAACATGCCCTGTGGTGTTCTGTGGGTTTCTAAAACCAATGGGAAATGATCAATGACAGTTTGGAAAACTCTAATACCATAATCATCTTTAGGGATTTGAAATATTAAATAGTATATTAAGGAATAGAACTTATTACACTTTAAGAATTCTTGCTAATATTTATAAAAGGTTTTACATGAAACCTGTGATAAAAGAACTTTAACAGCATTTTACCCAAATTAGTATCATAGTATATTAAAATCAGTATCAAAATTTAAATTACATAATTCTATTGAGAGTTGTGATGTTTATTTACATATAGAGACAAATTCTTTTCACTTTATATTTTTATGTTCTCTTCCTTAATATATGTTCATGTATGTTACCATAACCACTTCAAATTCATGCCTAGTTTGTGCAATGTGTGTGTGTGTTCTCATGCACGTGAAGACCCAAAATTGATTTGGGGAGATATTCTTGATTTCTATTGATTTACTGTGACAGAGTCTACTCAATCAAACCCAAAGCTTTCAGATATGCCTAATGTTTTTAGCCAGCTTTTTCTGGGCATCTTCTACCTCAGATGCCTTGGATGGAATTACATGCTTGTTGCCATACCCACCTGATATTTACTAACTAAACTTATATTTGCAGGGCAAGTATTTTAAACAGTGGTACACATGCCCAGCTATCCTGAGTAGTTGTCTATTATATAAAGTGTTAAGAAATGGAACCTGACTTAGCTTTATTTCAAAACTATCAATGTGTTGTTTTGCCAATGTTTTATGGATGGTAGATAAGAAGAGTTGTGATTTTTAGTGTCAGCCTTTTCAGTGATAATATATAAGGATGGTTGAGCTGTGTTTCTATTTTCTTAGACTCCTTAGTCTGGCATCAGCAATATGGTGTCCTGGAGACATATTTCAAACACAACACTACTTTGTATTAAATCTATGGAAGCTTGTGTGATCTACTGGTAAATCTTCAAACACTTCATGATAAATAAAAGTAACTTATTGTTTATTTTCAAGAATCAAGTTTAACTTTAACTGTGAAGGGAATATATAATACCTGTCTTCCAAGGCTATTTTCTATGTAAACATTCTGGGAAAGGCTTTTGGAAGATCAACTCTCACTGAAAGCCCTGAAAAGTCATAAAGAAAAAGTGAATGCGTGTCACTAAGGAAAAAACAGTCTGAAAAGGATTGGTAAGTATAGAATTCCAATGGTGTGACATTCTAGGAAAGGGAAAGATCCAAATATTGTGAATAGTGTCCAGGATGAGAGAAAAGGAAAAAGAAATAGAGCACAGAGTATTTTTGTGGACACTGACACTAACCTTCCCAGTACTACCTATGTGTCATTATGGTACTGATTTACTCACTGTACTGTTGTTCTAACCAGACACTTTGTCCAAGGCAATTCCTATAAAAGCAACAATTTAATTGTTAGCTTGCTTTTGGTTTTAGAAGTTTAGTCCAATACATCATGACCGGGAGCAAGGCGGCATGTAAGTAGGCATTGGGATAGTAGGTGAGAGTTTTACATATTGATCTTCAGGTAGCAATTCAAAGAGTGAGTGAGAGAGAGAGAGAGAGAGAGAGAGAGAGAGAGAGAGAGAGAGAGAGAGAGAGAGAGAGAGAGAGAGAGACTATAAACATGATATGGGCCTTTGAAACCTCTAAGCTCTCCTCAAAGTGAAACACTTCCTCCAAGAAAGCCACACCTGCTAATCATTTCAAACTATTCATTAAGCATTGGAACATAGGAGCCTACAAGTTGGGGGGATGTTATCATTCAACCAACCACAAGTACACTTATTAAAACTCAGAAATCCTAAAACACCAAAAAGTTAACCTGCCAGTATTTTGCTAATTTAACTAGTTTTGATTAAAGTTATCCCAAGTCACCAATATTTCATTCTGGAGAGGAAATCTAATAGAAAGAGGGGCTGTACATGTTGCAGGAGTGGGCACTAACTGGTAAAGGTCTCTGTATCTTCCCTTAAGATTATCTTAATACAAACCTGTTCCAAGTGTACAATATAAATTTTATTAATTTTAATAGAATATTAATTAACCCAACTGAGGCAACTGAGGAAATGTTAGTCAAAGTCTATAAATTATCAGTTTTATATATGAGAGTGCAAAAGATTTATTTGTACCACATGGTGATTATGACTCTTCCCAGTGTACTTTGTAGCAGACAACTGCTAAGATTTATGAATTAAATGGTCTTAACAAAAATACTGAAAACTACTGCACGTGGCAGTCAATGTGTATGTTGAATTTATTTAGGCTATCTTCAATAAAAATCATGTTTCATCACAAAAATATGCTATTTAGTGAATACAAGTAAATGAAGTGATAATTTCTTAGCTACAAACATAATATTTTAGCTTATGTTATAGAACATGATATGCTGAAATTACATATCACTATGAAACTCACTGCTTTGAAAAATTAAAAATAAATGGAAAGAAAAAATTAACTATTTATCATTCTATCATCTATCTATCTATCTACCTATCTGTCTGTCTATCTATCTATCTATCTATCTATCTATCTATCTATCTATCTATCTATCCATCTATCTATCATCTCTCTATCCATTATCTATCAAAGCAATTATCATCATCATCATCATCATCATCATCATCTCTCTCTCTCTCTCTCTCTTTCTCTCTCTCTCTCTCTCTCTCTCTCTCTCTCTCTCTCTCTGTGTGTGTGTGTGTGTGTGTGTGTGTGTGTGTGTGTGTGTGTGTGTAGATTTAAGAACTCAAGTCAGAACTTTTTAAACATTTGGCAAGTATTTTGGTACTGTGCTAGACTTTAAACATGGCATATCAGATTTTATTATGGTTTCTATTATGAATAAACCTGGCTGTTCTCTATTTCTTAAGCCACTTTCTCAGCCCCCACATTACCTATGACTATAAGCTCCAATCACTGGGCCTGGTTGCATCACCCCAACTTATTGATAATATTTTTAAAGACAATGGGACAAAGAGAAGAAGTATAAAATCTACTTACACAAGAAGTAGAATACATTTGTTTTAAATTTTAAATTGTATTAAATCATCATTATCTAGCTAGCAAAAAAATGAATATTTAGTGTATCAGTATACTTAGAAATAAAAGAAAAGAAAAGAAAAGAAAAGAAAAGGTATACCTATTTTCAGACTTTGTAAAAGCAAAAAAAAAAGTATATGTCTGGTTTGCACTAAATAGGAGATCAAGTTTCATATCCTTGTGTTTAGGTCATATTACAAATGCTTTGTAATCAAAAAATACAGAACAAGCACATAGATTTAGCAGTAAATACAAAACTTATAAACTCATGGAAAATGAACAACTCTTTACTGAATTAAAAATGAATCAGCAAAGAAATAAGGAAATAAATTAATGGTGCTCAAGAATTCAATGAAAATGAATGTACAACACACCCAAATTTATGGGACACAATGAAAGTGGTGCTAAAATGAAAGTTCATGGCATTAAGGGCTACATTAAAAAAATTTGGGGAGATCTTATACTAGTAACTTAGCAGTACACCTGAAAGCTCTAAGACAAAAAGAAGTAAACATAATCAAGAGGAGTAAATGGCAAGAAATAATCAATTCAAGGGGTGAAATCAATAAAATAAAACAGAGAACAATACAAAAAAATCAATGAAACAGAGTTGCTTCTTTGAGCAAATCAACAAATTAGACAAACACTTATCCAAACTATCTAAAATATGAATAGAGAATATCCAAATTAACAAAGTCAGAAACAAGTGTCGTTTACTAAAGTAAAATTGGGATCAGATAAAAATTTAAATAGACCTGTAACACCTAGTGAAATACATGGAGTCACTGAAAGCAACCCCCAATTTTAAAAAAAAAATGTGTGTGAAGATGCTGGTAAGCCACATGCCACGTGGCAAGGTATAGATTAATAGAAATGGATTAATTTAAGATGTAACAACTAGATAGCTAGAAGCCTGAGCCATTAAGCCAAACAGTTTAAATAATATAAGTGTCTGTGTGTTTATTTTATAATTTTATAAGTGGGCTGTCGGACTGCCAGGGCTTGGCAGACCCGGAGATTAAACTCTCCACCTACACAAGTGTCTGACAGTTCTAGCACAGAATTCTACCACATTTTCAAAGAAGAGTTAACAGTAATACTCTTCAAATTATTCCACAAAACAGAACATTGTCCAACTTGTTTTATCACAGTTACCCTAGCATCCGAACCACATAAAGACTGAATGAAGAAAGAGGAATTACAGAAATTTTCCCTTATGAACATAAATGTAAAAAATACTTGTAAACAAATTCAAGTATATATCAAAAAGATCCTGCTAGATTATTTTGTACGACCCTGACAGGAGGGACTGCGCCTACTCTTATTGTAACTTATTATGCCATGTTCAGTTAATATTCCTGGGAGGCCTGCCTTTTGCTGAAGGAAGAGGAAGATTGGATCTGTTGACAATCAGAAGTGGGGGGGTGTGGGAGGAGTGGAAGGAGGGGAGACTGTGGTCATATGCATTGTATAAAAGAATAAAAAACATAAATTAAAAAGGCACATTGAAAATCAAAAAGGATAAAAAAAGAATTCATCATAAAACCAGATACAATGAACATAATAGGAGAGAAAATAGAGGGTAGCCAATTGGCACAGATGATAACTTTGCGGACAGTGCAGATAGCACAGGTACTAATATCAACAATTCATAAATGGTACATCAAGAAACTGAAATGCTTCTGTAAGGCAAAGGACACTGTTCATTAGATAAAGAAGCAGCCTAGAGAATGGGAAAAGATCTTTTTAAACAGCTCCACAATAGAAAATTAGGACACAGAAATAAACTGAGAATTCTCAACAGAGGGATCTCAAATGACTGGGAAACATTTAAAGAAATGTTCAACAACCTCAACCATCATAGAAATACAAAACAAAACTACTCTGAGATTCCTTCTTACATCTGTCAGGGTGACTAAGATCAATCAAACAAGTGATAGCCCACTGACGAAGTTGGCAAGTCATAGAAAGTTAATAAGTCATAGAGAGCCTATGTGCAATCAAAAATGATTGGTCCTATAGAAGTTGAATCAAGAGGACACAAATAGAGTCTTGAGAGAGAATTCATAGATATTAAGAATGTTTGACCAGTGAGTGCTAATAGGTACAGCTAGCTGGAATTTGTTCCAATTAGCTATACCTTAGTAGGGTAACTATGGACAACCATAACTTGTTTTATAACCTCAAAGTTTACAAAGACAATTTTAATAGTTTCAGCATATGGTCATAATAAATTATGAGGTTGTGTTAAATTTGATTTAAAAAACTACAGAATGCATATAGCTATCAAAACACCATGTTATGCCATTAATTTTTATAATGTTGATGAAACAATAAATATAACAAGCACACTTGAATTATCATATCCCTCTTATAAGCATAAATTCTTTAAACTTTATATATGCAAACTCAGATGTTTTTTAAGTTAATAACATTTTCCTTTGTGTACTTGACCTAGAAATAAAGAAGGAAGCCTAATTGTATTCAAATTAATAACATTTCCCTTTGTGTACATGTCCTAGAAATAAAGAAGGAAGCCTAATTGTATTCAAGATGAGTTCTCAAAACCCATTTTTGAGCTGGGTTTTAGGCTGGGGCAGGCAGATTTTTATGACAATATAACAGCATTGTAAAAAGATTTGCTAAAATATTATTGTACAGTGATTTTGTTCACTTTTGGCTTCTAAGTGCTAGAATTGATTGAGATCACAGGACTATGCTGCAGTCACCATCTCCAATGATATGTCCATGTTCCCTTTTTTTTTAAATCTAAGCAGCGTGAATTGTAACATTTATCAGCTGCCATATACCCCTTTCCATCCCACAATGTTTACTATGTGCTAACATGCCCCCCATTGAAGGAAGATGTATTTGGGTACTAATAACAAATAAATTGTTAACAAGATGAAGATAACAAGAAAAGAACCATACTCTTAGAGGTTCTAGGAAGTGTCTCTTCATGAAGGACCTTCTGCTGTATGACTTAGGATAACGATCATGCTCCTGGCTTATCTGAAACTCTAGGAGGATGAAGTTCTCCAAGGTGACAGTAGCAATGACTTCTGTAAAGGATACAGTAGTTTCATGTTGGAATATGCCTCAGGCATACTGTCTACTGAGCTGTGCAAGTTTGCTTTGGTTAGCAATGCTCTATGGAAATAGTGCCACTTCACATTTAAAAACCTTTCAGTTTTACAGTATTGTGATGAGGGCAGATCCAAACTAATGTTTATTCCAGGTACAACCAGACTTGTTTCACATGCCTTTTCTTTTTTCCTTGTTTTTGTCCAAGATAGACAAGATCCACACTATACCTAACAAATATTCAGAAAAAGTCTTTTCTGAATCTCAGACTTTTAATTTATGTAGTCATATAATTATATATGATAAAGCAATTTCTGTCTCAAATAGCTTGTGAGCTGTTTCTAAAACAGTCATTGTCTCCTAATGTTCTTTTTTTTTTCTTTTGTATCTTCATAAACTACTATACAGGATCACTAAGCAATATTATTTGTTTTAGTGTATATACACCCAAATAAATAAGGATAAATATTTTAAATGAATGTATTTTTATTGAAGTACTTACAGTAACTGTTTAAGCTACAAAAAGAAAGTGAGGCCTTTATTAGAACATAAACCTAAGCATCTCTATGCCCATTTGACCTATTCAGCATGGATTTAATGAAAGGTGTATTGTGTGTATTGTGTGTGTGTGTGTGTGTGTGTGTGTGTGTGTGTGTGTGTGTGTGTGAGACAAGGAGCTTTTGCTGAAAATGCACCTTATATTCAGTTAGATTGAAAGTAGAAAAATATGCCAATTTATAAAGTAATATAATCTAAATGAAAAACTGTTTAAACATTACTGTTTTAAAATTATTGTGTTTCTATTCTGTAGTGAGAGGTGTTATAATTTTGCATGTTTCAACAAACTGGTATATGTAAAAATATTTAAAATTAACTCAAAAGTAGAATTCATGAAAACTCTGAGGTAATATACTAGATACTTTTCTATTGCTATGATACAACACCATGGTAGCCAACTTATAGAAAGAATGGTTTATTAGAGGTTTGTAGTTCCAGAGGGAATGGAGCCCATCATGGCAGGGAATTCTGGCAGCAAGAGGTAAACATGACATCAGAAGCAGCTGAGAGCTCATTCCTCAAACCACAAACTGGAAACAGAAAGAAGTAGTAGAAAATGGCCCCAGTCTCTTGAGAGCTTAAATCTGCCTCCCAGTGACAGACTTTCTCCACAAGAGAAGAGTGTCTAAGCATTCCCAAAGAGCTACCAACTGGGATCAATTATTCAAATACCTGAGAGTTACGAGGGACATCTCATTCAGAGTACCAGAGTGTACCAGTGGATTATTGCTCCCAAAGACGTCTCTACTGTTGGACACCCTGAGAAAAACTCACAGCTGTTATTTTCTAATTGTATCTGATGAGAAAAATCTTTCATATGTTATTAGTTTCAGAATTTTCAAGCTTTTTTATTTTTCAGACAAAGTGATAATGACCATATAATTTTTCTCAAACATATTAGTAATGGGAGATAAGCTGTATAAGCCACTGTGAATAAATATTTTATATTAAATATATTTGTTTCAATAATATAAAACATGAGAAGATACAAATGTAACAATAAGACAAAATACACACAAAACATTATATCAATATTGCACAAATAGCTTCAGTTACATTATCGATTACAAAATAAACTTGATCAAGAACATTAATCACACAAATGTACTTCGAATGATTACACAAAAATTCAGATCAAGATGTCTAATGATCATCTTCTCAAATTTTTAAATCATTATTGCCTGGAAATCTTTGTATGAGTAGCTGATATAAAATTAGAAAACATTCTAGAGCTATTTAAAATATAATAGTTAAAATTAAACTATTCAAACTGTCTTCCTTTTATTTCATTGAAATAGGTTTGTTTATTTGGTTAATTTGATCTGTTTGTCTTGTTTTGTAATTTTAACTCATGATCTTTCCATGTTGGCCACTTACAATTGTTGCTAAGTATGTATCTGGAGCTAAGAATGATGTTTCTACTCACTAAAGAACTACACAGCAGGCAGAATAGCATTTGCCAAGTATTATAGTTTCTTCATATCTGGAAAAGAAATGGCCAGAGGTTATATAATCTCATTTTTCTCTGTAAAATGTTTAGTATTCACCACATGATGTATCAGAAACTAAACCTGTGTAAGAATACGACAATCCATCCAAACAATGAAGACCAATTTCCAGACACACACAGGGTATATATACTCATTGGGAAGTTATGACACAAAAAAAAATAACCAACAGAAGAAGCTCTGAAAGTCCAAATAATAATTTTAGAAAATTTTTGTGAGATGAACACAGAGAGTATGTGTATGAGGGGTATAATTAGGAAAATCATGTATTCAATGTTAAATAAAATTTAAGTATTAGAATGGATATGAATCTGGATTTGAATTTATATCTTTTTAACATAACATGACATTGCTCAATGTCCAATCCTCAGGCTTGCCAAACTTTCAAAAGAAAAACAATAACTTAGTTAGATTGATACAGATAACTGAAAATATACACAAATAAATAAATTAATATAAGCCAGCATGATGTTTCAGAGGCAATAGCAATCATTATAAAGTCTGACAATCTGTTTAAAAGCCAGTATCCACACAATGAAATAAGAGAAGAACCAACTTTAGCAAGTTGTCCTGGATTGCCCCTGTGAAATACAAACTTTAGGAACTAAAATCTACAGTTTAGCACATAATTATGAAAAATAAATATAATTCTTCCTGTTTTTGATCATGTTTAGTTATAAGTGTATTTTTTAAAATCAGATAAGCCAGTGACAACTGCAAACAGCCAAGAATATTGATCATTTAGTGGTTATATTACCCAGGTATTGTATTTTGTTTGATGCTACTTTCATGAGCATCTCTCTGTCACTGATGGAAAATCCATCTAATCCACATTTGCCATCAAAAACTGAATTATTTTATATGATTGTTTGAGGTCTGAAGTGAAACTTGGATCATTATGTGAAGGTCTTAGCTTTCATGTATGTGGCCTATGATATCTTTTGGATTCAGGAAAACCATTGCATGTTGGTAACTGCGGTAATACCAGGACTTACTACTTTAAGAGACAGACATTTTAGAAAGATCACTGTAAGAAAAAAAAAATTGTTTATGTGTGAAAGAGATATTGCCATGCCCTGAGTAATTGAGTGTAAGATGGTTTATCAGTGTCATGCTCTGAAATCTTTTGCACAATAAAAATATATGCAATACTAAATAATTTGAACTATGTTTATAATCTAACCTTACAAATTACTTAATATCATTATATTTCTGTTAATAATACAATGCACTAGTAGTCTTAATAACTGAGTCCTGTAATGTTTTGTAGTATATTCTAGATTTTAAACAAGTTCAAAAGAGGTGCAAAACCCTAACTATAGGACAACTTCAGTGTAGAAACTTACCTGACACTTACATATTAATTGTCCTATTCAAAGATGTTTATCTACAACCCATGTGAGCAATTATCCTTTTACTCAATATCAGTCAATGTTGACAGTAGAAAATGGTTCTCTATACTAGAAATAAATCAGAATATTTCTCATCATGGCAGATCTATTCTCTTCTCTATTTTTTTTCATGTTACATTCAATTCTAATTGTTAGTTCTCTAAATCTTCCACTGCTTTTCTCAGTTTGGTTTATAAATACCATGGTAGCTGTAGGAAAATTCTCTGTAGCTTGATTAGAAGTTTTAACTATGATGGCTTGACTTCCTTTATCTCAGAGACTTCAGTTTAGAAAAATTGAAGCTGTGAATGCTTTCTTCCAGTCTACTTTATGATACATAAAATAACTTTCTCATGTACCTAGAAGACACTGATTACAGAGTTCATATCAAGAAACACACACACACACACACACACACACACACACACACACACATAAACACACACACACATAGGTGAATAGGAGCTTCATTTTGATGAATACTAATAAACAAGTATAGACGGTCTAAATATGTTGAACAGTCTCCCTCCTACAATCCTATGGTACTATTTCACTGCCTTACCCAGGTGCTTATGTCAATTCTCAACTTTTATTCAAGCAAAATTAGTTCTGCTAATTGCATTTATTAACTAAAGCCAATCCTTCCTGTTACTTTCCCTGCATTGTTTTCTTTGAAATGATAATAGGAAAACTGATATATTTAAAAGTCATATTGCCCTTATAAAAATTTATTCCTTTTGTTAAGCATTACTTTTTTACCTTTAAAGCAATATATTTACAGTTTATAAGTTCAAAACCAAAAAGTAACTATTGAAAAAGGAAATAAAACCATGCAAGCACACCTACAAATGCTTTTCCTTAGAAAGAATATTCATTATCAATGGAATATAACTTATTAAATCCTGTCCTACCATGCCAAACCCTCTCTTAATAATGCAATTTCATTTTTTGCTACATTAACTTGATATGTAAGAGTTGTTATATTTAGTTTTAAACATCCAAAACTAAATTTGTTATTTCATGGTTTTATAAAACCATGGAACTCTGTAAAGATTAATCCCTTCTTGTTAACTATATGAAATCAGAATATATGTAAATAGTTACTAGCAACAACTATTGCCTTTCTGAGAAGTAGTCATTTAGTACAAGTCAACTGAGTCATAAACTATACTCTTTTCATTTGAGTGGTAAAATCAATTTCTCTTTGGAATAAAATATCTGCATAAATGTTTAAATTCTACAGTGCATATTGTATATTATTTTCATCGGTACTATGAATGTATGCATTATTCATTTACTTCAAGATACAAAAGGATATTATCCATGTTAATTTAACATACAGACAGATATGTACTTAAGAAAACATACAAACAACATTTATTTGAATTTTAAATAATCAAAGATTGGTATGGAGATGGGTGTGTGAAGATGCAATGAGCTTGGTAGGAAAAATATGATCAAAAATAGTGTATGAAAAAAAATTCCAAAAAAAATAAGTTTAAAAAATGAACTACTTAAGAAAAATTAGCATTATTATTACATTATGGGGAAATATTATGTCAGACTAAAAAGAAATATTATTTTGACAGTATAATGTGTGAAAATAAAATTTAGAGAAATAAATCCAAAGTATAGAAAGTAATTCCATGTACAGGTAAGAAGAAAGACAGGAATTACATCAGGAATGTAGCATAGAGAATGATATCTAAGAATAAATGATAAGTAATTTCTGACCCATAATCATATACTATACTTAGTAAGATTATGATAAGAAACATAATCCTAAATTTTGAACTTTGGAGACTGGAACTACAGCAGCACTGTGAATGGAAGAAAGTAAGTGAAGTGTGAATATGTGCAGGGAACAGACTCCATTACTGACAATATAGATGAGGGAAATTATCCAATCACCAATAGTCAGTGCTTCTTCATATATTCTAAAAGCAGAATGGGGATGAGCAACACGGCCAGAGGAAAGTTGGACAGCTCTGTATAGCTTATTGTCACTACAATAGCTTCTTCAGCTCAATTTCTCACAGCCCATATTTTACAGGATGACGTTTAGTTACATAATATACTTTGAATGATTTGAACTTTGTGCTCTTTGCCCTATGGTGGTATTTTATTGGTGCTGTAATGTGATTTTATTTGTATGTTAATAAATAAAAGTGCCTGGGGGTCAGACCTAATAGCAAGCCATTTAGCAGAAGTCTGGCAGTGGTAGCACATGCCTTTAATCCAGATCACATGACAGGCAGGATCTCTGTGTGTTCAAGGATACAGCCAGCATGGAGACACACGCCTTTAATCTCAGTACCAACCATAGAGACCTAGAGGTCTGTATAGACAGACAGTGATGAGGAAATCATGTGGTTGGGTTTACAACCAATGAGAAGGCAGAAATAGAAAGTCAATAAAAAGACAGACACACAGGAAGTAGGTATCTTTCTCAGGGGAAGGACAGTAGTAGCATTTGGTGGTAAGAAGGCATTCTTGGTCTCAGATCTTAGCTACTGCTCTCTGACCTCTGGGCCTTTTAACTCTGCATTTGGCTCTGTGTTTCTTATTTAATAAAACCGTTCAGAATCTACATTGCCCTATTCCCTCATGGGCTCTGTAGTTGAGATTTGTACTTCTGTGATAGATATAACCAACTTACAAACAAAAATGAATTATTTTGTTTAGGTTTTTGCAGGCACAAATCTGTGATCAATGTTTTAGGTGTTTTTTGAGGATGTCATGTTGCAGTGCCTTGAGGTAAGAGTGAATAAAGCTCAAGACATAACCAAAAGGCTGAGAGAATGAGTAAGTGGTTATGGTCATATAGCCCCTTCAATCCTTCAATGTCCTCTTTGCAATCTTAAATTGTGCCACACAGTGCTTTTCATTGAAATGTTGCCACCCTCTACAAAGAATGTCACTGTTAGGAAGAAACATCTTTGAGACATGAACTAAACTAGAAGTGCTTTAATTCTACAATACAAGCATGATATCCCACAACCACTACCACAGATAACTCATTTCTTATTGTTGTTAATCTTACATATATTGTATATCTGTAAGATGAATTGCTAAAAAGTCTTGTTAATAAAAAACTGGGAGCCAGATATTGGGGTGAAAGCCAAGAGATCAGAGGAACAGAACAAGCCACAGCCACAACTTTTTACCTTAGGAAATCCTCAGCCCAAGAGAGCTACTTCCTGTATACCAACACCTATATTCCTTTCTGTGCCTTGCTTCATTTCCTCTCTCTGCTAAGCTCTGTCACTTCCTGTCTGTCTGTACAGACCTCCAGACCTTTATGGTTAAATAGTGTTGGAATTTAAGGCATGTGCCACCACACCTGGCTCTCTTCCCAGTCTGGCCTTGAACTCACAGAGACTGGGATAAATCACTGCCTCCCAAATTCTAGGATAAAAGCTGTGTACTACCATTGCCTGACTTCTATGTTTAATACAATGGCTGACTTTTTCCTCTGATCTCCGTGAAACCTTTATTTATTGGAGTGCAAATATATATATATATATATATATATATATATATATATATCTCACCACAATATATCTCTGTAAATTTTCATCATTTTATAAATTTATATAAAATGTGTAGTTGATGCCAACTAGGAGTCTTTGAGGGATCAATATATTTAGTCCACTTGCTCATTTCTCTTAGCACTTCACTGAATTGGATAATCCATAGTTTATCCAGACCATCTCCTGTAGGTGGACACTCAGGATCCTTAGTGTCTTTCCTCTTCCCCAGCTTCCTTTCTAATCATCTGTGCTTCCTGTATCTCATCATACTTGTAATTTTCTTTCAAAATAGAACAAAAAAAAATGTAATCAGGAATATAACAATCATGCTGAAAAAAGAATCTACAAGACAACTGAAAAACATTCTAAAATTGACTATAGATAACTTTCTAAAAGTAAAATTATTATATAAAGTTATTTGCATTCTTTCACATACATATTAATTGCTACATTATGTCAGTAATTCATTCTGCCACTTGATTCAGGTTAGGGTTCAGAAGTGACACATTTCATTATTTAGTTTACAACAATTATGTATTCAATTTGTAGATGAGTAATTTCTCAAAAAAATTAATTCATACCTTTTTTTAAGAGCTAACATAATAGGACAATTAAGAACCTTGTCAGGGCATTCAAATATAGTGAGCTACAAATACTCAATGGTTTTGTGACCCATCTCTTGACTTTCATCATTTAGTGCCTGACAAATTTGGAAAAACAGATAATGTATGTATATAATAATGATGATATTTTATTTGTGCTGAAATGCGATTTTATTTTTATGTTAATAAAGTTGTCTGGAGATCAGAAGTCACAGTGAGCCATAAGCAGAAGTCAGGCAGTGGTAGCACATGCCCTTAATCAGATCACATGGCAGGCAGAGTCTCTGTGGTCAAGGACACATCCAAAGCAAGGTGACCTGAACTTTTAATCCCAGTAGCAACCATAGAGACCTGGAGGTCTGCATAGACAGGCAGTGATGAGGATATCATGTGGTTGGGTTTAGAGCCAATGAGACATCAGAGCAGAATGGCAATAAAAAGACAGGACACAGGAAGAAGGGCTGTCTCTCAGGGGAAGCATGAGAGTGAGTGATAAGATAAGGTGGTCTTAGCTCTTGGCTACTGCTCTCATCCCTGGGAAGGGGAGCGCTCCTTCCAACCTCCCTGCTGTGAGTGAGAGATTTGGAAGAGCCTCCCTGGAGGCCTGTAAACTTAGAAAACACCTTACTTTTGCATTCTGTACCTAACATCTCCAGTGGCTGCTTTGGGGACGTGATCTAGGCACAACAAGACCCTCACTCTATTGTCTCAAAAAGGGGGCCTTAGACAATGATATCTCAGTATAGATAGACCCAGGCCAGTTTCAAGTCCCCAGAAATGATGGCACCAGCCCCAGGAACAAAAGAACAGAGTCAGGATGTCTGATGGTAACCAATTAACCACGAGATGCCCCTTTCCGGAGATAACGTGACCAGACCCTGGAGAGGAGTTGAAAAACTCCTGACAATGCAAACAGATAAGCTAGAATAAGATAAAGTCCAGGCCTGGGAAAAACTGGACCAATCAAGGATGGACCCTTACTAACCCCCTCCCCTCTAAGAAATTTTATGGGTTTTGCCTATAAAAACTAACTTCGCCAAGAAAGAGTAGCTCTTCTCTGCCTCACTTGAGATGGCTTGAGTTGAGTTCCCAGTCATGACTTGTAACAGATAAACCTTGCTTTTGCATTCTGGTATGCTCGTCCTTGGTGGTCTCTCTGGGGGTTACGGTCTGGGCACAACAATTTGTATATAGGAAAGCTCTTGATTTTTGAGTTGATATTACATCCTCTTTGCTGAAAGTGTTTATCATGTGTAAGTGTTACCTAGTGAAATTTTTATGTTCACTTATGCACACTATCATGTTTTTTTCAAATAATGAAACTTAGACTTATTTCTTTCCTTTTTGTATCCCCTTTTCCTTTGGTCATTTTATTGTTCTAGCTAATCATTAAGTACTATACTGAATAGACATACAGAGATGGACAAGATTGTTTGATTCTTCATTTTTTTTAAAAACCTCTGTCTGTTAAATGGGATGTTGGCTATAAGCTTGTTGTAATTTGCCTTTATTGTTTTTAGGTATGTCCCTTGTATGCCTAATCTCTCCAGGACTTTTATCATGCAGGAGTGTTGGATTTCATGAAAGGCTTTTTCAGCATCTCATGAGATGTTCAGGTGATTTATTTCTTTCAGTTTACATATATGATAGATTCATTTTACCAATTTTCCTATTTTGAAGCATCCCTGCATTTCTAGGATGAAGCCTACTTGATCATGTTAGATGAGCTTTTGATTTATTCTTGGATTTAGTTTGCAAGGGTTTTATTTCATATTTTTGCATCTATATTCATAAGGGAAATCATTCTGGAATTGTCTTTGTTTTTGAAGTCATTATATGGTTTCAGTGTCAGGGTAATTGTGGCCTCATAAAATGAATTTGGCAGTCTTACTTCTGTTTCTATTTTGTGGAATAATTTGAGTAGTGCTGGCATCATATCTTCTTTGAAAGTTTGATAGAAATCTGTGCTAAAACTGTTTGGCCTTGGGGTTATTTTGGTTGGGAGATTTTCAATGACTACTTGTATTTCATTAGGTATTATAGACCTATTTAAATTGTTTATGTGATCTTGGTTTAATTTTGGTGAATGATAACTATAGAAAAAAATTATCCATTTCTCTTAGATTTTTCAATTTGGTGGACTACAGGTTTTTAAATTATGTCTTTACCATTCTCTGGATTTCCTCACTATCTATTGTTATATCCATCTTTTGGTTTCTTATTTTATTAATTTGGATATTCCCTTCCATCTTTTAGTTAGTTTAGATAAGGGTTTGTCTGCCTTGTTGATTTTCTCAAAGAACCAATTCTTTGTTTCGTTGACTTTTTCTGTTCTGTTGGTTTCTATTTAATTTTCAGGCCTCAATTTGATCAGACCAGGCTGCCTCCTCCTTTTGAATGTACTCACTGCTTATTATTCTTAAGAGTTCAGGTGTGTTGCTAAGCTGAATTGTCCTTTACCACTACTTCCACCTTGCTCCTAAAGATTTGATATGGTTTGTATTCATCTTCTTTGGGTTCTAGGAAGTCTTTAATTTCATTCCATATATTTGTGTTGACCTATTTTTCATTCTTTAGACAGTTGTTTATTTACCATGAACACTTTTTATTTTTTGTTGTTGTTGATAGCCAGATTTAATACATAGTGGTCTGATAGAATTCAGGGAGTTATTTCAATTTTCTTATATCTATTGAGATACTTTGTGCCTATGTATATGGCCAAGTTTTGAGAAAGTTCCACTAGGTGCTGACAAGAAGGTATTTTCTTTTTTTGTTTAGGTGGAGTGTTTATAAATATCTGTTACATTCATTTGGTTTGTAAAGCCAGTCTACTCTAATATTTCACATTGAATTTTTGTCTAGATAACCTCTTCACTGGTAACAGTAGGGAATTAAAGTCTCCCACTATCAGTGTGTAAGTTTCAATATGTCATTTAAGCTATAGTAGCATTTCTTTTACAAAGTGGGTTTCCTTGTGTTTGGGGCATTGTTGTTAAGAACTGATAAAAGAAATATTGATAACCACAGCAAAAAGAAAAGGCAAAGACTGGAGAGATTGCTCCTCAATTAAAAGTATTGGCTAGTCCTCTAAAAGGCCTTGATTCAATAGCCAGGATCTCTGTGACAAAGAATTGCCTGTATCTAGAGTTCCATGGGATTTAACACACTCTTCTGGCCTCCTTTGGACCATCCATACATCAAGTGCTCAGTCATATATGCAGGCCAAGAATACCCATACACATCAAATAAAATAAATTAAAATAACAACAGCAAAAAAAGAAGAGAGATCTGGCCTAAGATGGTAAAGATGTGCACAGAAGACTCTAAAGAAATGGCTTGAGTTATGAACACTTGCTGCCCTTTCCTAGGACCCAAGTTAAGTTCCTAGCACCCACATTAGGCAACTTACAGCAGTCTGCAAATGCAGATCTGGAAAACTAAAGAAAGAAAAATATTTAACTACATTAAAAAAAACAACAAAATAAATAAGTAAATATAATATGGGATTGCCTGACAAAAGAAAAAAAACATTTAACTTCCAATTACTGAAACATTTTTCTTTTTCCAAATGTTAAAAAATTGTAAAATATTAACTGATATTGAACAATGTGAATACAGTCTGTAGTTACTAACTGGTCTATTTTGACAAGGAAAAATGAAATATAATTGAAAGTATATTGTAGTAGTTTCTCACAAAGAATAACCAAAGTGATGCAATTCCTAAGTGATTTGTAAATTTCTGATAGATATAGATATTGTACAAAATGAAACCAATCGTTGAAGAGTAAATTTCAGACATCTTAAGTGTAATTTTGTCTCATTTCTTCTTCCTCTCAGCTATGTCACAGAATTAGATGGTTATGCTGTCAAAAGAGCAATCTTCATTTTCACTTAAATTTTGCCTTTAGTTTCTGTATTTGTCTTAAATAAATGCTTTCAGTCATCTTCAAATACAAAAAATAGTCACCCTCAAATTATGTAGCTATTTACATGATACAGACTTATGTATATTTTATCCATCTATTGCTTTTTCTATAACTTTGTCAGAAAATACTTATGTATCCTAGAAAAGATTGCTGAGATTTTATTACTCAGTGACACAAATACTAAATTGTATATATGTGAATAATCTTAGCATATACCTATAGAAAACATTACAATAAAATATTTGTCTCAAACACAGCATAAATGTTTTGTGGAGTGTAATTGCCCATATTGTTATGTTTCTTCCTTGTGTTACTGTACTTGAGTGATTTAACAGAATAAACTTGTTAGATGATGGGTAAGTAGTTCATTTGACAAAAGAACTTGGTATTCATGCATGAAAACTTCCTCTAGTCTTCAGAAGTGTGATAAATAATCTGGAATGGTTGAAGTATTATAAATTCCACCGTTAATGAAGGGGACAAGTGTCTCACAGAAGTTTGTTGGACAGAAAATTGAAAAGAAATGAGTTTCCTGAATAGTAAGAGATTTTGTCTCAAAGTAATAAATGGGGATAGGAAAAGAAAGAAAGCCAAGTCCTTCTCTGCCCTTCAGGTGAATGAATACATAGGCAGGAACATTCACAAGCACAGATATTCATGGGCATGCACCACACATACATACTCCCCAGACAAACAACCCCAACACACAGAACAAGCACACACACACACACACACACACACACACACACACACACACACCCCAAAACATTGTTAATGTGTTGGTTTCCTATGTAGGAATTCTGTATATATAATCTATTTTTTCTATGCAACATAGAAAGGAATCATTGAGATCTTTTGCAATATTCCCTAAGATATTTTTCTTAATCTGCATGTCACCAAATAGAGTAATTTCCTATCCATGAATATTCCCTGGACCTACCTGGAGGGGTTTTTGGTTTTCAGAGCTCCTTTTATGGTTCAAGGAAACTTGAAGATTTCTATTCATGAAGAAATTTTTAAAATATCACTGATGAGTTGGAAGGTGGAAAACTCCAGTAATCTAATTGAAAGAGTTCAGCAACAACTTATATTCTAATATTTCCTATAGGCTCAAACTCAAATTTGGAAAAATGTTTTGCACAGTACTCACTGTTTGTTATTTTACAATTTCACTGCATATTTTCAATAAAAATGCTCTAACCCAATCTTAATCCTAAGGTTGTTTGCTGAAAGCAAACAAAGTTTGATATCACTCAATTAGATGTTAAGCATGAACAACCTTACTTCCTTGGTTAATAATAAGAGCAGCTAATAATAATGTTCAAGGGTATATTTTCAACATAAATATAATCTCTATACATTTTAACCATAATCATTATTATTTAATGATTTCAAAATGAATTGTTTATATTTTTATTATATTTTGTATTATTTAAAAAAGTTTTAAATTTAAATATATTTTGATCATGTCTTTCCCTCCCCAAATTTTCCAGATTGTCTCCCTAGCCAGCCAACTCAAGATTCTTTCTTAAATAAAAGAAAGTACAATATAACAAAATCCAATATGACCAAGAAAAAATTAAAACACCACCAAAACAAAAAAATATAGAAAATCAAAAACACCAAACTGTATTTGTATTCAAATAAAAGCACACAGCACACCACACACACACACACACACACACACACACACACACACACACAAAGCAAAATAAAACAAAAAAGACATGTACAGTATATTATGTGTTGGCTAACTGTTCCTGGTCATGACTTTACTTGAGGGATTGATATACCTAGTGTAACTCTATTGGAGAAAACATTTATTTTCCATCTCCTATCATGTATAACATGTACTCTAGTGGAAAGGTTGTCATTCATTCATAAAGTTTATAATTATAACAAAATTAAGCATAATAAGATAAAACAAAAACTATCACATTGAAGTTGGAAAGAACAAACTAATGAAAAGAAAGAGCCCAAAAGAATGCACAAAAACCAGACTCACTCATTTGCTTACTCAGGAATCCAGTAAAAACACTAAACTGGGAGGTATACTATATATGCAGATGACATGGTAAAGACACAGAAAGGCCATGTGCATGCTGCTACAGTGTCTGTGAGTTCATATGAGCTTTGCTCATGTTAATTTAAAGGGCCGTGTTATAATATAATATATATTATAATTAACTTAATTTCACATATCAGGCATAGATTCCCCCATCCTCCCTCCTCCCAACCCCCAGCCTTTCCCCCCCAATCCATCCCCCACTCCCACCTCCTCCAAGGCAAAGTCTCCCCTGGGGAGTCAGCCCAACCTGGTAGACTCAGCCAAGGCAGGTCAAGCCTCTTCCTCCCTACACCAAGGCTGAGCAAAGTGTTCCAGCATAGGCCCCAGGCTCCAAACAGCCAGCCCATGCACGAAGGACAGGTCCTGTCTCCACTGCCTGGGGGCCTCCTAAATAGTTCAAGCTATATCAACTGCCCCACTTATTCAGAGGGCACAGTCTAGTTCCATGGGGGCTCCTGAGCTATTGGTTCACAGTTCATGAGTTTTCACTAGTTTGGCTATTTGTCCCTGTTTTTTTTCCAATCATGGTCTCAGTATCTCTCCCTCACACAATCCCTCCTTTCTCTCGCTGACTGGGCTCCCAGAGCTCCACCTGGGGCTCGGCTGTGGATCTCTGCATCTGCTTCCATCAGTCATTGGATGAGAGTTCTATCATCCATTGACAGGCAGGGTGTTTGGTCATCCAATCACCAGAGCAGGTCAGCTTAGACACTCTTTCGACCATTGGCAGTAGTCTACAGTGGAGGTATCTTTGTGGATTTCTGGAGACCTCTCTAGCACTCTGCTTCTTTCTATTCCCCTGAGGTCTTCATTCATCAGGAACAGAATGGGAGAATGGGGAGTGAGATATCATGATGAAAGAGGGCCTTGTTTTCTTAAAGTCCTCTGTCCACTCTGGCTCTTATAATCCTTCTGCCTCTACTTCTGTGAGGTTCTGTGAGCACTGAATTTGGGGTTTGATGGAGACATTTAATTTGGGCTTAGTGTTTTAAAGACTCTCACTCTATACATATCTGGCTGTTCTGGGTCTCTATATTTATTTTCATTTTCTACAGAAGGAAAATTTTCTCTTGGTGGCTGATCAAGACACTGACCTATGAATATAGCAGACTATCTTTAGAATGGATCCTTAGTTTAAATGCCATGTGAGTGTTAACTTGAAATTGTTCTAAATGAGCATACATTTGTAGTGCTCTGACAAAGGCAATAAATGACTTCTCTGGAAATTATAAATAAATTCACATGAAAATGTAAACTAGAAGTTTGACAGATGGATTTTTTTCAATGATCAAAAAATATATTTAATAATCATTTTGAAATTTAGTGTGTGTGTATGTGTGTGGGTATGTGTGTGTGTACAGGATATTGTAAAAGAAGACATTCTTATGGATTGACAGTTTGTACTTGAAATTCCTTTGCCTGTTGAAACTCTGACATTGAGAGTATTGGGAGTTAGAGCTCTTTCAGATATGAACACATGGCTGCAGAACACTGTGACTGGGATGAGCTGCATTAGAAATCAGATCTGACAGTGTGTCTTTGTCCAGTGGATGACGTTAGAAAAACGTGAGAACACAAAAGCAAGTCACCATTTCTGAACTTGGTTAAAATCAGATTTTCAGATTCTCAGAGAGTGCAAACCACTCTTAACCTCATGGCCAGTAGTAGATGGCCAAGTAAAAGCTCACTCAATGCTATATTTTAATGTTTTGTCTCATAATGCTTTGTCTAGGTACAGTTTTCATTTTTTTTTCTTATCATTCAGGACCTTTATTTATATATTATGGAATTCAGAATTTTTGTTTTTATGGGATTTCTGTTTGTACCAGTGTATGTCACCAAATGTATAAATGTTTCTTGTGCTTTTTGGGCTCTTTGTTTTTATATTATTATTATTTATTTACATATTTGTCTATTAAGGAATGAGAGCTAGGTAGTTGGGGAGATAGGAGGATCAGAAAAGATTTCTGAGAGACAGAATATATTGTATGAAAATCAACCATTTCCAATAAAAAAAAAGATTGTCAACAGACCTGATTCCTAATGATTCAGCTACAAAAATCCCAGAATTCTCAGTATCGATGAAGAGAGAAATTAATCTCTCTTTTCTAAACCACTAATTTTCTTTTATTTAACTGTGGTGTACTAAGTGGACTAGGAAAATATACATTCAGTACTATGTTATGACATATTCAAAAAACTGCAATAAGATAAATGTAAAAATAAAGAGTGAGCAGTCCTCTGGAGCCTTTACTTTGCCATATTTTCTAAATAAGAATTAATCTATTTCTAATATCAGAACAAAAATTATTCAAAATGTATATGTCTTCTATATAGTTTGCATAATTAGTTTTATTTTTCCAGTGCCTAGCTTAATTTTGAGAGTTGATATGTGTTTAACTTACTGAGCATTCTGCTTGTTCTTTTCTTTGATCATAGGTTATTAGACTATTTCTCAGAAATAAAAAAAAATATATTTGAATTCATACTTTGGAAGCAAATTGTATAATTTCAAGTTTCATCACATATACACAAATTGTTAATAATAAAAGTAATAAAATTGCTTAGTAAACCTTGAGATGGTGTCGCTGAATTGACTAATGACAATACAGTACAAATTGGTTTTGTTTTCTTGTTTCAACTACTATATACACATGATTGTGATGTTTGCATTTATTTTCTTGATATTAGTTCCCTGTATAACTTATAGTGAATTTTAAACATAATAATAAACTTTTGATGAACATGAGTTATTTTTGTAGTAAGTGAATATAAGAATTTCATGAGATACTTTTGTTGATTTTTTAAGCATCACATACATAAAGTTTTGTGAAAATTAAATCTAAAAATTGTTACCAGTTTTTGTTTTTCTAAAAGGGAATAACTTGCCTGAAAGATGAGGTTTCATCATTTTTTCCTTTTTATAACTGCTTTAACTTTCATTATATGTGTGTCACCATATTTGGAATTTTTAAACAAGAGGAACGTGTTTAAATTAGCATTACAAAATCTGACATATGCTTTAAATGATGCTCACACCCAGATGAAAAATGGACAGACAACTTCAAAATGGTAAACTAAATGGCCATTTAGTGGTTATTGTGCATTCAAGAAAACAGCTTCTTCCTCTTTAAAGAGTAGCATGGCAGCAATTGCAAGGCACACAATGGGACAGGAGAGAGGCTTATAACAAGGCTTTCAGAAACTTGAATGCTAGCATTGATGGAAAGAATTAAAGTGGATGAGTGATGGGCTGGTGAGAAATAAGATGATATTTCTCTACTGTAAATCTTCTTGGGTTGACCTCTCCTAAAATTACAGTAGTGTTCAATTGATGAAATTCAGAAAACAACAAAACAAACATCAAAAAGCCACTGAAACACTTTGGAAAAAACTGTCCTTTTTACCAATTTTCAACTTCTTTATACAATACTCTCTGTACACTCCCAAGTTTGGAATAATTTGTGAAGTTATACCTCTTTTTTATCAACTAAAGTCAAACTTACAGAGACATTATTTGAACAGTAATGCTCTGAGACTATCACTTCTTACACTTTTATGTCTAGGAGAAATCTCTAAATGAAAATACTTAAAAAAATAAAATGTTCTGTAATAAAAATGTCCTTGTTTTTTGTTTTGAAAGTCAAGCTTTTACAATTAGTTTGTCTACAAAGTTAAGGATAAGGCAAATATAACATATACAGGGTTTTAAAATAGTAAAAACATTACATGAGAAATAAAACAATTATTCTTATTTGCTAAGCTCCAAGCATTTTCCAAGATACCCTGTAATAGCACCTTTATTCATATATGTAAACACACACACATATGTTCCTATATATAATCATATATACATATTTGGGCTTTTTGACACAGGGTTTCTCTATGCAATAGAGCCCTGAGTGTCCTGGACTCACTCTGTATACCAGGCTGGCCTCAAATTCACAGAGATATGTCTGCCTCTGTCTCCTAAATTCTGGGATTAAGACATGTGCCACCACCACCTAGCTATATCTACAATTCTAAAGACCTTCCTTCCCTGTCAGAATCAGTGATGTGTCTCAGAGTAGCATGCAAGATTATGAAGTCTTTTCCTACCTGAATCTAATCCTATAGCCTTTCCTCAACTCATGAAAAAAAAGTCACCAAGAGAAAGAGATCTAGTACCTAGTCTGATATTATTTATCTTATTTTTTAAATGATCTATGGGTCTGTTTTGTGCAAATACTGCAGTCTTTAGTTTTCTATGGATCAAGTATATAACTTGAAGTGACATATGAAACTATCTCTGACATCACTCTCATAGGCTACATAAAATATTTATTATAATATTATTCAAAAGTGTTAAACTATGGAAAAAATCTTATCAAATAACAGAATAGTAGAGAAAGAAGGTGTCATACATGTACACAAAAGGATTTTGTTCCTGCCATATAGGATTAGTTCATGTCATTTGCAGGGAAATGAATGTAACTATAGATGATCATAGCAAGTGATTACTTTCTCTCATTTGTTGGTTATCTAAAAATTCATTCATTTCAAATATCAACCAATATTGATTTACTTTGTCTTACCCAGTAACAAGTGATTTTTCCTTAGACATTGTCTGTGATATCCATTGTTGCAGGTGAAGACTAGCACCATTCCACTGGATCTCCTGTTTTTAATTGCTTTAGAAAATTTGACTTCAGAATATTTAAGATCTTGAAAGTACTCAAATGTCCACCATGTTTTAATTTAATAGATTCATGTTTAAAATTTCAAAATTACCAGATTTAGGATTGAGTTAATTGAAAGAATATATCCTTTCCAAGCCATTTCAAGGAAAAATTATTTCCCCTACTCCAATGGGACCACACTAATTTATTTTTCTTTGATTTAAAAATAATATTGATGTTCATTTCCTGTTCACCATAAAAATGTCATCAATTACAGATTTCAACAAATTTTTCTCTGTATTTTCTATGAAATTCACAGAATGAATAAATCACTTCAATTTATATATGATATTCAGTGTTTTTATGAAGGAAGGGTTTTTTTTATGAAGGAAGGAAGGAGCATTATAAAAGAAAAATCATTTGAAAACATGTGAAATATACACACACATTTTATATATATAAAATTTATATTATTATTTATAAAATTTATATTATATTATTTATTATATATAAATATAATATATATATGTATCTCATATTCCAATGTTTTGTCTTTAAAGTGTGTATACAGAAATCTTTCTCAATGTATGCCAAATGTCCCTACCGTTTCCTCAGTAGTGTTCCTGTCAGCTTCTGGCAGTGAAGTCACGCTTGGCAACTTAAGTGTATTGACAGGCCTTTTCTAGACATCTCATTTGTAGTTAAAAAACAGTGCTGATGCTCTTTGAGCCACTGACAGCCCCTGGGACTCATGTTTAAACTAGTTATCAAAAGCCAGAGTTATTACTCTGAGTAACATCAAAATCTGTGTGACTCAAGTGAATGCAATCAGTCTCTAACTGTGTTGAAAGGAATTTTCTGAGAAGCATTTGGAAAGTGATTCTTTTCCAAATATAAACACAAAGGAAATGATCAATAAAAATGCGGGTGAGGCTTTAATCTTAGGTCATTTTTGTTCAGCATATTGTAAAAAGTTTGGATCAAAAAGGAGAAAAAAATCACAAGTTACTTAAAGCTAACTGATATAAACTACATTCTGAGAAGTAATTTTTATCTTTTCCCTCTCAAGGTGTACTAAGCACAAAAGGGGAGTCAACATATCCCTACCCTGGGCCAGAGATGTCAGAATTCCTTCAAAAACTTGAGGCAGACAGTTTCATTTACAGAATATAAATAACAAAATTCTTTGGTAAACAATCATATTTTTAGTTTCCTTATCTTCCCTAAATTGACACTTAAGTCATTTCTGCTTCTCAGTTATTGTGTTGATAATCACATTCAACTTTTACATACTACTTTTCATTTACTTTGAATCTATACTCAACTGTGGGATAGGTAGATGATATGCTATTTCTATTTTTTCCCCTAACATCTACACAGATTTATGATTTCACAACAAAAGACCAAAATCCTGCCATTTCAGGAACATAGACTAACTTCAAGGGCAGTTTATCAAGTGAAATGAACAAAGAACAGAAAATCAAAGGCTAGGGTTAATGTTAATAGACTGTATGTTTTAAAACATCAACTGTTGAAATGTTCTTATCAAAAATAAATTCTAATTACATGAGACCATAGATATTTTAATTACTTTATTTCTACATGACATTTATATATTCAAGTTCCATATAGTTACTTCAGACTGTGGCAATATTTAGGCAAAGCTTCTCCAAGAGTTGAAATTAATATAAAATAAGATACTTTAGTGAGAAGTCACTATTGTGGTTGATAATGTCCTTATACGAAAAGGCAATCTGCATAAATAAACTCAAAAAGAAAACTATTTAAAGACCCAGAATAATAATTAATTTTCTTACCTCTGTGGCAAAATAGTGGACCAAAGTGACTTAAGAGAAAGGGTTTATTGTGGGTTGCAGTTTAATATTATCCAATCTATCACGTTGAGGAATAGACGGTAGCTTGAGTAGTGGCAGAAGAAATTTGAGACATCTGGCACCACCAAAGCAGAAACAGGCAGCAGATAGGGAGCAAGCACTTACAACAGAGTGAGGCTAGGCTGTAAACCTCAAATATTGTCACTACAATGACTAAACACTGCCATTCTTGCCTCCCACCCCAGTCTCCCAAACAATTCTGTCAGCTGCTGGAAAAGGATCAAATGTATATCCTTATTGTTCTGAGTATGTCTTATCCTAGTTGTAATAATTAGCAACAAGCCAAAGAGCAAGATTGGAGCAAGTCTTTCTCTCGTAACTCTCATGGATGACATGCTGACTTCCAGTTTTAGAACCCAGAACTATTAATAAAAGACAACATGTCTTGTTACTCATTAAGGCACCTATTCTCTTTCAAGGTGTTATGAAATTGTTAAAAGATGTATATGTTTGAATTAAATAGAATATAATTTTATTTTATAGAATTTTTGTAATCCTTGTAACCATCACCCACAGATAAATAATTGAAACAAAACATCTAAATTAAATATTAGATAAATTTGTATTTATAACATTTTAATAATTCAAAAATTTTAATAATTCTTGGGGTCATCATCCACAAATAAACACATGAAATGTGACAACCTAATGTATATACTGAAGGTACACAAAGTCACTGACATAACTCTCAATAGATAAATCTTTGTTTCTTCATAAAATAAAAATCAATATTTCAAATTTAAGTGTGTCTTTCTCTTCCATCTACAAATACCCATTCAAAAGAAATCTTTTCCAAACATCTTCTTTCAGCCCTTAGAAAGTGTTTCAGAACATCCCAAATATTATGTGCAATTTTCTTTTCAGTCTTCCATTTTACTCCATTTTGTTATACTGACAAAGGTATTTGAAACCCAACAGTGTTCTTATATTGGTTATTGTACTCTTGAGAAGAGTGGATGAGTGAGTTCTTGATGACAGAGTATCAATGGCACAGGCTGTTTCTTCCACCATGTGCAGGAGGTTTTAAAATTCTCTGTTAGGCCAGTTTCTCTATTTTCCTGATTATTCTTCTAAAGAAATTGTTCTGTTCCCTAGATGAACTGTCTTCAGAGGTTGTACTCAGTAGTTTCTTTTCTATTTCATAAAGGTATAATAAGTGTGTACCACACATTTTTATATACACACACATACACACACACTCTCACACACACAATATGATGGTCTGATGACCATACCCCTGCCAGGAGAAAAGGCTTACCACTTTTTCTTTAACACATTCATCACCTCACTGGAACATTGCATATTAAATGATTAAGATTTGCATATAGATTTTCCAGTAGGCAAGGTGGTTTCTTGTGCTAATGGTGACAATGCTGTAAAGTATCCTGAGTATTTTTTAATTTCTTGCTAAAAATGTATACTATTTGATCAATGAGTCTACAGTTATTTTGCCACAAATCCCAACCTGACCAAGCCCAAGAAACTAACATTATTCCTATTAATCAGATGGTATAAACAGTATTTGCCTTCTATTTCAGGATTTCACTTACCATAATGTTTTCCCATTTCATCAGAGTTGTTGACAAGTTTTAATTCTGTGGCTGAAAAAAAAATACCTGGTTCTTGCCTTTTTGTAGCTTTTTATTTTTCATTAACCTATGAATGCATACTAATGTAATAGTCCTATATAGGTAAATGTGTTTAATTCTATAAGGATCATGAACAGATGTGCATGGATTTATTTGACATACAGCTTTTACTGTATTTATATAAACTTAGAAGTGTGTTGGGTTTATCATTATCAAATTTTTTTAGGAATTTTCACTCATGTCAAAATATTACATCAGCAAGCAAGGATTATATAATTTTAAAATAATTTATATTTAATTGATTTTTTATGATTTGTACTTCTTTTTTTTTTTTTTTTTTTTTGGTTTTTCGAGACAGGGTTTCTCTGTGTAGCTTTGCGCTTTTCCTGGAGCTCACTTGGTAGCCCAGGCTGGCCTCGAACTCACAGAGATCCGCCTGGCTCTGCCTCCCGAGTGCTGGGATTAAAGGCGTGCGCCACCAACGCCCGGCTCATGATTTGTACTTCTTTAGTAAACTTCTTATTCTATGTATAATTTTCTTAATTTTGATTTGTCTTATCTTGCATCTAATTTTAAGATGTTTATTTTAATTCTTTGCCATGTAAGTAATCGTTTTTTTTTTCTATAAATAGGTTAAAAAACTAATATTAGTTTGCTTGATTCTTCAAGATCCTTGTTGCTTAGCAACAGTATCTTGGCTAGAAATGCAGTGTCTTACATCTCTTCTAATCTTTGTATATGACTTCAGTGGATACAGATCTTCTATGGTGTTGAGCAGCTGATGGAGTTGTCTATGGAACTGAAGCTGAGTTGAACTCCCACAAGATTTTATTAGTAGTGTTTGGATGCACTTAATGCAGGTGCTTTATTTAACAAGGCAGGCTTTTTCTTCTAGCAGCTACTTAGTTCACAGTGAGGCTTAAGTTTATAACCCTGTGACTAAGATGTCCAGTGGATAGGGGTACTTGTTTTTGTGTAAAAGGATTGATTGTTTCCAGGTACTGGTCATTGAGGCTTTTATTCAGAGAAGTGTTTACTTCATGTTCTGCTAACAATATACTTATTACCAAGTTTCTAATCCTGCTTAGTTCCTTGGAAACTTGTTGACTGAACATGGAATCTTCATTAGCTAAGTTTACTGATCTCAGATTAATGCTGATCAGGGCTAAAGCAATAATATAACTACTTCATTTCTATATGCAAGAACAAGATTACACACTTGATTTTCAGGAAACACGAGAGTGTCTCTTCACTTGGTTGGACTGAGTTGTCCTTCATTATTAAATGTGGGGTTTAATAGAAGAAAACATATCTGTTCAGCATTCATAGTAAGATAAAATTGTGGTGCTTACTTTATTATGTTGCTCACTTAGCACCTAGGAAGACAGGACTTCTCTCAGCCCATAGCTGAGAGGTGCTGGAATCCAGCTATATGGTTGTTTTGGTGTCTTCAGTCAAACTAAATTGAGTGTTCCTGCCTCCCTGGAAATATAGTCAGAATCCCCAGGGGTGCTTCTGCAGGCAAGATTTATACAGGACCACAAGCAAGATGGACAGAAACAGGAATGAACATATATCCAAGGGGCCAAAGCCTGTCAACAAGGTCAATGGGCTTTTTAAGTGAATGACAGATATGTAAAAATAACCTTCTCATCGCTTAGGTGTTGCTTTTGGCAAAGCCAATTTCAAAGTACGCTATAGCTGAAACAGTAGAAAGACTTTCTGTCATGAAAACTAAAGTCATTGAACTTAACTCTCACTGAGGGCCCATCTCCACAAATAACTACATTAGGCAGTCAAAAGTTACTACTGGAATCACAAAGCTCTTCCAATGCATTTTTGTTGGTGGATAGTTGTAGTGGGTAGCCGTTCCAGCTTTAATCTGGAAGTGCCACCCCTATGGAGACTTCGGTAACTGTCATGCCTACAAGGCGGAGCCGAGAGAGGACCCCTAAAGCCCCGAGACCCGGATGGGCGGGCTCTCTTTGTTCCTGGATCCTGGATGCTGGAGGTAGACTGAGCAGAGTTCTCCAGAGAACACCGCTGGACCTTTCCCAAACCCTGTAACCTATCCCTTCACTTGTAAATTACCCCATAAAATAAACCTCCCTTTTAAGTACATGGAGCTTTCTTAATAATTAAACCAACAGATAGTGGAAATTACTATTATATGGAGGGATATTAACAGGAGATATCCTTTCATGTTATTAATAGTAGGTTTTGTACTTATAAACTCTCTCTTACCAGATACTAGAATAAAATACATATTGAAAAGACTTTACATTAATTCATTTTGGGTCCATATACCTGTTTATTTATCTCCATTTCCATTATCACTCCTTGTCTCCTTTGTAAGCCTTCCATGTTATAGATCTGAGGTCTAAATACTGACAGTTTCAAAAAGCATCATGTGCTTTTACACCTATTGCTCTTTTCATTTAGTCAGAATTTCTCTAGAACACCCACCTACTCTTTTATGTAGCTTTTTCTTTTCATTTAGCCACTAATATAGTCTACTATTATATATAAGAAATTACTAATGAATTTATAATCACATATTATAAATCATGTTGATTTTAAACTAGTTGTGTTTTAATATTCAATCATAAGAAATCTGAGATCTGATTTAGTATTTAAAGTAAATTAAAAATATTATTACTAATACCTTAAAATGGTATGAGCTTAGAAGACTAAAGTGGAGTTATTTTACTTTCTGTTGATATGATTAAAAACCCTAAGTCAAGATAATGAATGAGAAAAAGAGATGAATGTAGCTCATAGTTTTAGGGGCTATGAATCCATTTGTACATGTTATTTATTTTAAAACTAGGGAGGTGCCCCTTGTATGTATTGAACTAAGGCAAATCATACTATAGTCAGAATGTGTTTGACAGGGAAATAGATTCATATGCGAGAAAGAAAACCAAAGAGAAAATTGGGGAGAAAGGCTGTATTGTAAAGTCTAATGTGAACTAACTTTGGTTCTAAAAAACAAATTAGTTTCACAGATTGTGTAGGTTGTACTTTCAGGGATGTTCCATTGCATTCAAATCTAAAAGGGACTCTTAAGATCCTATTACTGGAACAATACAACAGGAAACACAGCAGCTTCCAATGTCACTAAGACAAAGGAAGAAGTGATGGATAGGTGGTAAACACAGAGGAGTGAAGTGGGGTTTTGTTTTGTTTTGTTTGTTTAAAATTAACATTTTTATTTTTTTGTTTTTATCTTATTCTTATCATTTATTTTTTAGTTTTCCTTTGGGTAGGCTAGACTACAAAGTTGATGGATGAATATGGAGAGACTGACAAATGAGTGGGATTGGGGTACATGGTGTAAAATTCCCAAAGAATCCATAAAAATGGCAAGATAACAAAAGATAGAAAGAAACCCCATACTCAAGGACCAGTAGCATTAATATAGCAAAAATGACCATTCTACCAAAACCTATGAAGAGATTCAATGTAATCTTCATCAAAATTCCAACATAATTTCTCTCAGATCTTGAGAAAGGACAATTTTGAACTTCATGTGGAAACACACACACACACACACACACACACACACACACACACACTCCCTCTCTCTCTAAAATAAAACCAAACAGGATAGCTAAAACAATTCTGACTAATGAAAGTATTGCTGGAGGCATCACCATATTTGATTTGAAGTTTTACTACAAAGACAAAATAATAAAAAAAAGAGCTTGGTATTGACACAGACTTAGACACCAATGTGTCATCAATGGAATGTAATTGAAGACCAAGATATAAATCCACATGCCTATGGATACCTGATTTTTGATAGAGAAGCTGGAAATACACATTGGCAAAAGGATACCATCTTCAACAAATGGTCCTGGCCAAACTGGCGAGCTGCCTATAAAAGAATGCAACTAGATCCATGCTGATGACTCTGTACAAAACAAAACTCCAGAAGTGTCAAAGACCTCAAAGTAATATCACACATACTGAACCTTATTGTAGACGAATTTCTAAATGGTCTTAATAAATAAAAAACTCAGAGTCGGAAATTTGGATTAAAGCCTGAGAAATAGGATAAACCACGAGCTAACCTCACCTCACCAACTCTGCAGTTTCCAAAGAGAGCTTCTTCCTATATATTCATGTTTATATGCCTTTTCTGTTTTGATCTCTCATTGGCTCTCTTAGCCCAGCTACATCATTTACTCTTCCTACACAGCTTTGTCACTTTTATTTTTAAAGATTATTTATTTATTCATTCATTCATTCATTCATTTATTTGTTTGTTTATTTATTATGTACAGTGTTCTGCCTGCATGTTTGCCTATATTCCAAGAGAAGGCACCAGATCTCATTATAGATGCTTGTGAGCCACCAAGTGGTTGCTGAAAATTGAACTCAGGGCTTCTGGAAAAGCAACCAGTGCTCTTAACCTCTGAGCCATCTCTCCAGCACCAGTTCTGTCACTGCCTGTCTGTACAGACTTCCAGACCTCTATGGTTGGTACTTGGATTAAAGGCATGTGTTACCACACTTGGTGTTCCCTAGTGTGGTCTTGAACACACAGAGATCCTGCCTGCTAAGTGATAGGATTAAGGGCATGTGCTGCCTGACTTTGTTTACTCATAATGGCTAGCCTTTTCCCTCTGATCTCAGGCAAGCTTTACTTATTAAAGCAAAAATAAAATATCACCACACCTTATAATAGAGAAAGTGGGGAATAACTTGAAACTCTGGCACAGGAAAAGACATTCTGCACAGAAAACTCTTAGCACAGAAAATGTGATCAACAATTAATGAATTGGGCCTCATGAAACTGAAAAATTGATGCACAGCAAAGTACAACATCATTTGAATAGAGTAGCAGCCTATAGAATGGAAAACAATTTTTGCTAACAATATATTTGATTGAGAAGTAATATCCAAAACACATTAAAAGAATTTAAAAAAAACTAGATATCAAGAAAACAAATAACCCAATGAAAAATGGAGTACAAATCTAAACAGAGAATACTAAAAGAGGAAGACCAAGTGGCTGAAACACTCATTGAAATATTTAATATGTTCATCCAACAGGGGAAAATCAAATCAAAACTACTTTGAGATTTCATCTTATAACTGTCATCATGGGTAAGATCAACAAAACATATGACAGCTAATGCTGGCAAGGATGTGGAGTAAGGGAACACTCATCCATTGCTTTTGGGAGTACAAACTTGTACAATCACTATGGAAATCAATGTGGCAATTTCTAACAAAGATGGGAATTGATCTATCTTAAGATCCAAATATACAACTCTTGGGCATATATCCGAAGGTTTCATCCTACCAAGGATACATTTTCTGAAGTATATTCACTGCTGCTCTATTTATAATAGCTAAAAATTAGAAGCAACTGACATGTCCATCAACAAAAAATAGATAAAGTAAATGTGGTACTTTTACATAAGGGAATGTTATCCAGTTGTTCAAATAAATAAAATCAAAAAATATGTAGGTAAATAAATGGAAATAGAAAAAAAAATCACCCAGAGTGAAGTATCCCAGACCCAGAAAGAGAAACATGGTATGTATTTGCTTATATGAAGATATTAGCTCTTAAGTCAATGACAATCAAGAAAAAAATCTAAAGAACTACAGAAGTTATATAATACAGTTAGAGGCTGGGGTGGGTTGATAGGTCTTGTTAAAATAGAGAAATGTAATAGTTAATTATGGATGGATTGGGCCTGAAACAAGGGGATCATGTAGGGAAAGGTAGGTAATAGTAGTTTGAAGGAGTGAACATGGGGGAAAGATTGTTGAATTAACGGTAATTTGAGGGGTAGTATAGAAACCTATCTAACACAGTAGAACTTCCTAAAATACATATACATATATAAAGATGATCTAAATGAAATCATCAAATAATGGGAGAGCCAGAGTCCTAATAGTCCACTCTTGTCACAAAATGAAGATGCAAGAACAAGGATGGGGTTATGTCTAATTGAGTTGTTGGACAAAGTTCCAAGGGAATCCCCAAACAACCCATGCTGTTGTTGTGACTCTAGCTTGTTCTCAGCAATCTGACAACATGCCCCTGTTGCTGCATACCCAACTCACTGATCACAGACAATTTGAGTGGGATCCTTCATGCCTGCTTTCTACTGTCTTTTTCACATGAAGATACTCTGAATGCTACCAAAAGAGAAAGGCAAACACTAAACCATGTCCAAACCATCTGATAGACAATGGTGCCCTTCCTGCAAGATATGTTACTGCAATTATGACACAACTCATGGGAATAAACAGTCAAATTCTGAGTTTGACTTAAGGCACCCTTCATGAGATGGAACAAATTCCTGACACTGCAGAGGAGACCACACAAGTGTAGGAACCCCAGGGAACGAGGGTAAAAACAAATTCTATAATTTTACTAAAATAACTTAGCAATAAAATGACTCCCAATAACATTCTGCTATATTCATAAATCGGTAACTTGCTTAGCTATCATCAGAGAAGCTTTCTCTTGAACCAGATGGAAAAAAAAATGCAGAGATCTACAGCCAGTCAATATGCAGAGTGAGACCTTTGAATAGTCAGCCGTAAAGAGGGTCTCTGTACCAAATTCATTCCCTCTGGGCTCAGGGAATCCTGCAGGAGAGAGGACATGAAAGTGTAAGAGCAAAAGGAGATGGAGGATACCAAGAAAACAAGGCCCTCTACATCAGCATGATCCAAGCTTACATGAACTCACAGAGATTGAGTTAGCCTGCACAGAGCCTATGTAGTTCTGTACCATGTTCTTTATCTAAATAATGTAGATTCTAGTTTAGTGTTTTTATGAGATTCCTCATTGTGGAAACAAGTGGGTCTCTGTTTCTTGTGTGTTCTCTGGGACTACTTTCATTTTGTTTATTTCTCTTTATCCAATCTCTGGGTGTAATTATTTTTTTAGTTTATTATATCATATTTTATTTTATTTATTCTATTATAATCACTTAGAAGCCTGTTTGCTCTCTAATGAGAAACAGATAAGTATTGGACATAGACAGAATGGTATGTGGGGAGGAATCAGGAAGAACAGAGGCAGAGAAAACTCCAATAAGAATACATATTATGCCGGATGGTGGTGGCACATGCCTTTAATGCCAGCACTCGGGAGGCAGAGGCAGGCGGATCTCTGTGGGTTCAAGGCTATCTTGGTCTACAAAGCAAGTTCCAGGAAAGGTGCAAAGCTACACAGAGAAACCCTGTCTCGGAAAAATAATACATATTATGAGAAAATGTCTACTTTCAAAAAAAAAGGAAAAATTACAATTTAATGAAAATAGAAGTGATCTCTGAGAAGACAAGTCACATATGATCTACTTCAGTAGGATATTACCAATTATATCCTGGAACATGAGAAATGATAAATTATGTGCATGGCTTACCTATGTATGTTACAATTGTAGGTGAGTGTCTTAGTCACTGTTGAATTTCTGTGAAGGAACACGGTGACAACTCATAAAAAGGAGGCTTGCTTACAGTTTCAGAGGTTTAGTTCATTATCATCATGATGGGGAGCAAGGTGGCAGACATGGCAGGCATATTCTTAGAAGTGTAAGTGAGAGCTGTGTTCTGATTCACAGAGAATGTCTGGGCATGGCATGGGCTTTGTAAACTCAAAGTCCATTCCCAGTGACACACTTCCTACATAAAGGCCACACTTATTACCACAAGGCAACACATCCTAATCCTTCTCAAAAAGCTCCAGTCCCCAGAAGCTGAACATTAAAATATATGAGCCTATAGGGGCCCCTTTTATTAAACTGGTTGCAGTTAGTATAATCTGTTGATAAATGAAAATGACTAAACAATCCATTCCTGATGTAAGACAAATAGATTATATATGTGATTTTTTTTCTGGAGTAATAAATAAAATCAGAATTTAAGTTGAAACAAATTTTTATTTGTGATTTGAATAAATTATAGCTTTATTTGGACACTTACATCTTTTTATCAGCATGAATATATATGAATATATTGGCTTATAATTGCAAAATCATTTAACCGAAGTTAAAATAACTGTTTCTAGAAAAGATCTACAATATAAGGGTAGACAAGTGAAGTATCTATTTATGAGGAGTCAGGAGGCATAAATCAGACAAGATTTTAAATTCCAGAATCCCTCACTCACATGATGTGCCTTTTTCTTGAGGGTTACATTTGTCTGCTCATCATCATTTAGTCTGCTCACTGTGTAAAATCTTGACAGACTTATGGCACGTGATTTCAGCTTCACTCCTATAAATTTGTCATGTTTTCATTTATCTTGGTTCAGATTGTTTTTCACTATGTGCATTAATTGAAAGGTATCCTTCTATGTCAACTAGGGTGTGATCAGCAGCATTTTTAAGCTGTCATACACAAAAAAGAGATATTATATAATGGAAAAACTTTCTTCCAAATGATAACATAAGCAAAATAATCTGTACATTGTCCTCAACTACATTATTTATAAATTTCTAATTTTAAAGATGCCATTGTTTTTCTGAAGGAACAGAAGTAAAATGAGTCTAAGATTATGCTTATCCCACAGCTATCTGCAAAGCAAATGAATCTTTATTGTCTGACTGATCTATTCTCCTTGTTATGAAATGCTCATAGGTGACAAGATATAACATTGTTTATATTGAAAATGGTTACTTAAAATATTTAAATCATTTTTTGCCTGTAGTCTTCCATTTAAAACAAGTAATTTGCTTTTTAGTCATATAATGATATGATTAATATTTACCGTTTCTTATGTTTTGTTTATTTAATTAAACAATTATCTGATCCTTATGTTTATTTATTTAATGAAACAATTATTTGACCCAGACCACTGTTTTCTTTCTTTCAAGCAAAATATGTAATTAATAAACCAGCAGTTTAAAACACTGGCATCAGCCAGGCTGGGGTGGAAAGCACCCCTTTAATCCCAGCACTTGGGAGGCAGAGGCAGGCAGATCTCTGTGAGTTCAAGGCCAGCCTGGGCTACAGAGTGAGTTCCAAGAAAGGCTTCAAAGCTACCCAGAGAAAACCTTCCTCAAAATAAATAAATAAATAAATAAAAATAAATAAATAAATACATACATGCATACATAAAACCTGGGCATTGAACATTACACGTATATGGAACATCCATGACAGTGTAGTATTCAACCATTTCATCTAGTGTGTATTAAAAGAAAAGGTAATAGGAACATTCATTTTCCAACAAATACATGGGAAACCTTTTGAAGAACATTATAAAATACAATGTGCCATTAGAAAATATATTATGAAGTTTATTAAACTGTGACTTTTCTTCTCAAGCTCATGTGTAGTGGAGAACAAGTTGGGAAACTTCTGAAATTGAATACAAAGAATTTAATTGATGTCAAAAGTACAGAATAAATCTCACAGACACAGATAATAGAATCAATTTAAACTTGCCTTGTCTTAGCTGATTCTACAAAAATGACAAAGCTAATTCATAAAAATATTTTTGTTCTAATTTGTTTACTAAGTATAAGTTGATCTATTTGGTTTTTAACTTTCAGTAGTCCTGATATGTATTAAGACGTAAAGAAGCAAACATATCTATATGTACTGTTTTATTTCTTTAAAAAAATTCAGGTAAAATAATTTTAAATGAAATTGCTTCTGTATTGCCCTTTCTTATCAGTGATCTAAATCTTGAATCCTTTACCATCAATTATTTGTGGATTTCTTATTACATAGATGCTGCCAACAGCAAACCCATCATAAAAGTATCATTTCAAAGTAGAGGGCCTACACACAGTGAATATAAAAGCCCCACACACTCTTGTGGCTCATTGCACATTGAGACTTGCAACCCAGCTTTGGTTTGCTGTGAGTGTATTGCACTGTAAATTGAGAACCCAGACTAATAAATCTCCAAAATTCAATTCTCAGTCAATACAGAATGAATGCCATCTCTGTTTTTAGCACTAAAAAATTAAAGATTATCTTTCAAGCCACTGTAAGACCCTCTGTATTTCAGTTTGTGAATGTAACCAAGGATATGATGATGATGTCTGTGAATCGATTAAAATACATTAATATTCTGAGTGACCAGAAATAACTGAGCACTAGTGTGGACTTGACACTAGCAGTTCCAGTCAATGACTTAAGGTCTTTTTATTTTTTTTTCCATCAATCTGGACAGCTTTAAGCATTTAACTAAAAAAAAAGACATATTAGGTGATGAAAATATTGATATCTAAATTAGAAATGTAATTAAGAGAACTTAGTGAGCACTCGTGTAGAAAACTCTCCTCAGAAGGTCAGAGGATTGCTGATAGTGTAAGGCTAGGCATGGTGGTGAGGGCAACCAAGGGAATAAAAACCTATGATTGTTGTCTTAATCAGAGTTCCTATTGCTGTGATGAAACAACATGACCAAAAAGAAAGTTGGGAGGAAAGGGTTTATTTGGCTTCCAATTCTGCACTGCTATTTATCACTGAAGGAAGTCAGGACAGGAACTCAAGCAGGTCAGAATAATGGAGGCAGGAGCTGATCCAGAGGACATGAGTGGGGTGTTGCTTACTGGCTTGCCTCACATGACTTGATGAGTCTTTTTTCTTATAAGTCACAGGACCACCAGCCCAAGGATGATACTGCCTACCATGGGCTCAGCTCTCCCAAATTGATCACTAATTGATCAAATGCCCTAAAGGTGGATCTCCTGGAGGCATTTCATCAACTGAGGCTCTTTCCTCACTGATGACTCTAGTTTATGTCAGTTTGATACACGGAACCATTCAGTATAGCAGCAATTCCATGGTGCTAGCCATATTAAAGAATTTATTTTTTGAGTTTTTATAAATAAGAATTTAAAAGCTGATATTTCTTTGACACAGGTACATTTTACCACTTATAGTAGCAATATCTGTTGAAGAATATTATTATGTAGAAAGAGCTATCACTTTGGGGAGTTTGAATGATCCATGCAATTTCAAGACACATTTTCATCATAATTTTAATATGTTTTATTAATAGCATGTTTTACAGTAATGGAACAAATTTTATAAATCAAACTGGTATCTAGAATATTTTATTGTAAAATACCTACTAATGCCACATTTCAAATGTTTTTGTTATTTATAGAAGGTATCAACCTAAAGGCAAGAACACCTCATTTATATTTATAGTTGGGGCTTAAGAGACAGAATAGACTAAAATATGTTCTTGGTATGCTAACTAATTCTATAGAAAGAGTGAGTTCATGTTTCCCATTAAACTATGCCACACAGCCTGACCAGGAACACACAGAAAAAGAACTTAGTTAGTGTAGTAGCTTGTTCTTTTATGATAAAATATCTTTTCATAGGTAAACAGTTGGGCTTGTGACAGAATGCACAGCCACTGATCATGGGAAATGAACCCTGAATGCTCTCTGATGCTGCCCTCCAGTGAAAATTAGATCACATAGTTGTGATCTTGACAAGTGTGAACCCTCGAAGTTCTCAATATGAATTCTAATCCTTAATGTGATAATAATAGGAGATGCATCATTTGGAATTGATAATGATATGATGGCAGCAACATTATGAGTAGGTTTAGTGCACTTAAAAAAGAAGTCTCAAGGATGTATGCACTTTTCCATTTTTCCACCATGCTAGTAGAATCATTGGAGACACGTTCTATGCCTCAAAAATGGATTCTTCTCTGAATAATTCATGATAAACCTTATCTACAGACTTCACTAAACTGAAATCATAAGTAATAAAATTCTATTTTTTAAAAATCTACCTGTCTATTTTATTTTTGTATAGCATCTTTAAAAACAAATTTTTAGTGTTCCTGTCCTGATGTTGAATATAAATGAACATTGTGCCATTTAATGGGATCAAAACTCAATTATCGAAACTATGTACACTTGTAAGATTGTATTTGTGAACTGCTTAATTATCAAATCTCTCCAGATCTCTGTTTATTTACAATATAATAAATACTTTTCAGTGCATATCTGCATAATACACACTAGAATTATGTGATGAACAATTTATTCTTGAAATTATATCTCTACTTTTTATCCTGAGGGAAGATTTCTCTAGAAAACTTTTTTGAGATGTGTTATTAATAAGATGAAAGTTTATTTATACATCTTAAATATTTAAATAGGAAATTATTATTATAAATGTGAATTTAGTTTATAATCCATATCTAGCAGCAAGAGAATATCACTAAAAAGATGTATCCTGCAGAAGAAAGGCAGAATGAATGGAAATGGAAATCATAGCTAAGGATAAAACTTTTTCAGGAAAGCAGAAAACGAATAAAACTCACAAGTTTGGGCATGAGGAATTATTGTGTGCAGCAGATATTAAAGGTCTGCATACTTATTCTTTTTTATCTCACTGAACTCATAATATTTTTATCACTCTATGTACATATAGTAGCTCATTATTGTTTGCAGATACATGACTGATATTTTAATAGAGTATAGAAACTAATGCTGAGAATTTATTTTCACAGTTACTGGCACCCTTTACTGTTTATCAGTACAGAACAGAGTGATCTTGGGAATATTCAGCTTTAGCACAGAGATGACTTCTAGAGCTAAACTCTAAGGTTCTAAAACAACAACCCAGCTATAAACCCTTTGCTCTACAATGGTGACCAGTACACAAGATATGCTGCTATAATAGTGGCACAGAGCTTGTAGGAGTCACCATCAATGTCTCATTCGATTTAAAGCCCATGCCATTAGAAGGAACCCATTGGTTATAATGCTCAGATTGCCAAGAATGTGAGACTGGGTAGTCCAGAGCTCTAGGGGAACATCCAATACCACTGTTCTGTTAAAGTAACACCAAAATTGACTCTTGACAACATTCTGCTGTATACAGAGATCAGTGCATTGCTCAGCTGGCATAAGAGAATCTTTCTCATGTAGAAGATGTGGAATACATACAGGGACAACATGCCAGATAATATGCAGAGAATGAGAGAGATACCTTGGAACACATAATCTTAAAATGTATTTCTATCTAATCCCTCCTAAGTGCTCAGGGAACCTGCAGAAGAGTGTTAGAGCCAGAGGGGATGGAGGACACCAGGGAATCAAGATCTTCTAGAAGCAACACAGCTAGCACGTATGAGAACTCAAAGAAGAACTCAAATGGTATCATTTACAGGGCCTACAAGTGTCTGTACCAGATGGGGTCCTATTGCTGAAAAGAGAAGGACATATACCACTATCCATAGTCCAGACAGTATCGCTAATAAATAACCATTTCTAAGTAAAACATTAGTGTTCTTCAAGGGATTTTCACTGAGGAAATAAACCATTCTTTTTTTTCAGAAACATCAACAGTGCTGCTTTTAATTAACACATAAAAATGTACATATTTATATAGGGTATTATTAGATATTTTAGACATAGACACATTGTGTCCAAATTGGGGTGAATGTGGTTAGCTCTTCCAATACACATCTGTCATTTATGGTGAAAGCATTCAAAATTCTTCTAGTTTTTTTTCTTAATACTTTTGATAAATAATAGAGGTTTTAGCCCAGCATAATAGTGCATGTTTTAAAATCCCGACATTTGGGAAACAGAAGCCAGAGGATAGCCATAAATTCTGGGCCCATCTGGTTTACATACAAAGTTCTAGACAAGACAAGCCAGGACTGCACAGCAAGGCCCAATCTCAAAAAAAAAAAAAAAAAAAAAAAAGGGGGGGGGGGTGCTGTTTATTCATCTAATGATTGTTTTTTTTCATTTTACTTACCAATCAAAGACCCCTCTCTTCCCTCCTCCTGCCCCCCCCCCCAGCCTCCCACTCCCAACCCAACCTCCTCTCCCACCCCCAAAAAGGCAAGACCTCCCAAGGCACATTAAGTAGAGGCAAGTCCAAGCCCCCCTCCCCCAGAAGGCTGCTAGAGATGTACCATCATAGGTAGTGGATTCAACAAAGCCTGCTCATGCACTAGATGGATTCTGATCCTACTGCCAGGGGGCCTCACAAGCAGATCAAGCTACATAACTGTCTCGCCATGCAAAGGGCCTAGTCCAGTCCCATGTAGGCTCCATAGACATTGATGCAACTTTCATGAGTTCCCTCTAATTTGGTTTTGTCATCCCTACATATGTCCCATCGTGATCCTGATGTACTTGCTCAGAGAATCCCTCTTTTCTCTCTTTGATTGGACTCCTGGAGCTCTGTCTAGTAATTGGTTATGATTCTCTGCATCTGTTTCCATCAGTCATTGAAGAAAAGTTCTGTGACAACAGTTGGTGCATTCACAGTTCTGATCTCTGGGCCAAGCCAGTTCAGTTCAGGTACCCTCTCCACTATTGCTAGTAGCCCAGGCTGAGGTCATCCTTGGGGATTCCTGGCAACTTCCCTAGCACTGAGTTTCTATCCCCATGATTTCTCTCTATCATGGTATCTCCTTCATTGCGTTCCCCTCTCTCCCTGTTCCAGCTCAAACATCCATTCCCTTATGTTCTCATCCCTATCCCCTACCCTCCATTGCTTGAAGGCCCCCTGGCAGTGGAACCAGGGTCTGTCCTTGGTGCATGGGCTGGGTTTTGGAGCCTGGGGCCTATGCTGAGACACTTTGCTCAGCCTTGGTATAGGGAGGAGGGGACTGGACTTGCCTTGGCTGAGTCTGCCAGTGTTGCTGGAGGGCTTCTCTCCAGGTTCCCCAAGCCCCGCAGTCACACAATCCATGTATAAAATAATCACTCAGACGCTTATATCACTTATAAACTGTATGGCCGTGGCAGGCTTCTTGCTAACTGTTCTTTTATCTTAAATTAACCCATTTTTATAAATCTATACCTTGCCACGTGGCTGGTGGCTTACCAGAGTCTTCACATGCTGCTGGTCCTGGTGGTGGCTGCAGTGTCTCTCCCTCCTTCATCCCACTTCTGACACCAGCCCGGCTAGCTCAGTTGGTAGAGCATGAGACTCTTAATCTCAGGGTCATGGGTTCGTGTCCCACGTTGGGCGCCAGATATTGTGGAAAATTATAAAGGCCACTCCACGTAGTTAAAAGGAATATTTCTTTAGTGGATGACTTACAAATGAAGGAATAGATAGGTTGTGGGGGTCTGGGGAAGGTGTATTGCAATCCAGCGGTGTTCTCTGGAGCTCTGCACAGTCAACCTCCACCGTCCAGGGTCCAGGAACTGAGAGAGTGCTTGCCCATCCAGGTCTCGGGTCTCCAGACGCCTCCCTTGGCCCTGCCTCGTAGGCGTGACAGTTGCCAGAGTCTCAATGGGGGTTGGAACTTCCAGAACCAAGCTGGAATAGCTACCCACTACATGCCAGGCTAGGCTGACTCCCCAGGGAAGACCTTGCCTTGGAGGAGGTGGGAGTGGGGGGTGGATTGGGAGGGAGGGCTAGGGGGTGGAAGGAGGGAAGACAAGGGAATCCGTACCTGTTATGTGGAGTTTACTCATGGAGATCTCATCTATTTCCCCTTCCCAGGGCAGCCCATGCATCCCTCTTTGGGTCTTCCCTATTAGTTAGCTTCTCTGGAGTTGTGGGTTGTTGCCTAATTACCCTTTGCTTTATGTCTGGTATCCACTTATGAGTGGGTACATACCGTGTTAAAAGATTTTCACCAACCAAACATCTGACAGAGGGCTGATCTCCAAAATATATAAAGAAGTCAAGAAAATAGACATCAAAATAATAAATAATCTAATTAAAAAATGGGCTATAGAACTAAACAGAGAATTTTCGTCCTTCCTTTCTTTTTATTTCTTTATTTTATATATACATAATATATAATATAATATATATAATATATGTATACATATATACATATATTATATATATGTATATATATATAATTAACTTAATTTCACATAACAGGTACGGATTCCCCTGTCCTCCCTCCTTCCACCCCCTAGCCCTCCCTCCCAATCCACCCCCCACTCCCACCTCCTCCAAGGCAAGGTCTCCCTGGGGAGTCAGCCTAGCCTGGCAGACTCAGCCAAGGCAAGTCCAGTCCCCTCCTCCCTATACCAAGGCTGAGCAAAGTGTCTCAGCATAGGCCCCAGGCTCCAAAACCCAGCCCATGCACCAAGGACAGATCCTGGTTCCACTGCCTGGGGGCCTTCAAGCTAATCAACTGTCCCACTTATCCAGAGGACCCAGTATAGTTCCATGGGGGCTCCTTGGCCATTGGTTCACAGTTCATGCTTTTTCACTAGTTTGGCTATTTGTTCCTGTGCTTTTTCCAATCATGGTTTCAATAGCTCTCGCTCATACAGTCCCTCCTCTCTAATACCTATTGGACTCCTGGAGCCCCACATGGGGCTTGGCTGTGGATCTCTGCATCTGCTTCCATCAGACACTGGATGAAAGTTCTATCATGACAGCCAGGGTGTTTGGCCATCCAATCACCAGAGCAGGTCAGTTCAGGCACTCTCTCGACTATTGCCAGTAGTCTACAGTGGAGGTATCTTTGTGGATTTTTGGGAACCTATCTAGCACCCTGCTTCTTCCTATTCCCCTAGGGTCTTCATTCATTATGGTATCTCCCTCCTTGCTGGGTCAGAGGATAGAGAGCTTAGGGGAGCGGGAGGTACCAGCTGGATCAGGAACAGAGTGAGAATTTTAAAGGAAGAATTTCAAATGGTCGAAAGACATTTAAGGAATTGCTCAGAATCCTTAGTTATCAGGGTGATGCAAATCAAAACGACTCTGAGATAGCATCTCACACCTGTCAGAATGGCTAAGATCAAAAGCACTGCAGACAGCTTATTTTGGAGAGGATGTGGAGCAAGGGGAACAGTCCACTGTTGATGGGAGTGCAAGCTGGTACAGCCACTTTGGAAATCAGTATGGCTGTTTCTCAGAAAATTGGCAATCAATCTACCTCAAGACCCAGCTATACCATTCTTGGGCATAGACCCAGTGAATACTCAATCATACCACAAGGACACATGCGCAAGCAACTATGTAATAGCCAGAACCTGGAAACAACCTAGATGTCCCTCAACTGAAGAATAGATGAAGAAAATGTGGTACATCTACACAGCAGAGAAAAACAATGACATCATGAAATTTGCAGGCAAATGGATTGAGCTAGAAAATATCATCCTGAGTGAGGTAACCCAGACTCAGAGGGACAAATAAACCACTCTTAAGTATAAGACCCATGATCAGCAGTAGATGACCTATACAAAATGAACTTAATAATGTACATGAAGGTGTTTTGCCTCATAATGTTAAGTCAGGGCACTTTCTTCCTACCTTACAGATCCTTTGCATATTTATTATAGCTTCTGTTTGGGGGTCTTTAATGGTATTTCTGTGTACATAAACCCATGTGATGCTGTGTCTACTTGAATTTCTTATGTTAGCTTTGCCTGTTTTTGCTTCTTTTGTCACATTCTGATTTGTTTGTATTTGATTTATATCTTATTTTCTTTAATTATTATGCCTTAGATGTCTGTTATTCTCCTAAGGAAAGACCAAACACATAGGGATCCACATAGCAGAGGAAGTGAAGAGGAACTTGTAGTTGGGAGAGGGAACTTTTCTACTTTTGGGGGCAAAACCTCTACTGATTCTGTGGCAATCACATTTAATAATTACAGGTATATTGGGGTGTTAAAATTCTAAATACCCAAAGGCCAATACTTTAACTTGTTAGAAATCTATTTGCTTATTTGATAGTGATGATGCAGTATTATAAGTAAGCAGAAAGTTTCCTATGTGTAATAACCAGGACAATAGAATCTTTTGAATTCTCCTATGAATATGAATATATCTACCCCATCTGCTTCTTGGTGGTCTTCAGCTGTATTAAACTAACAAAATAATCAAAGTCCATAAAAATGCCCTCTTCTTAAATAGAATTAAAATAAAGTGTCACAATATATTTCTCATTTGGTTCTTTGTTGAGTACTAACTACTTACTTAAGGGAAATAGACAGTACAATGCCCTACTGGCTGACCACTTCTCATACATAAGTAAATTCCATAAACAAAGCTGTAGAACTGGAGCAGACACCTCCTACTCAACTATAGCTCATGCTGCTTGAAGACCAAGAAGGAAGATCATGGACCTCCCCGACTCTCTCTATTACTCAATTCCCAGGCTTGCCCCAGCACTGCAGCAGAATACCATCTATAGCTTCCTTTTGCCCTGGTCCATAGCTCCCATAGCTCCCATAGATCAGGCTTCCACTTCCCTCAGCTTCCAACACAGGAAACTTTCATTCAGTGAACACACAAGCCAAGCAGGCCAGAAAAACAGGCAAAGTTCAGTCAACATACTCTGAAAATCCAGAGTGGAAACAGAAACCAAGGGGAAAAAACCTACCTAAACAAGATAAACTCAGAAATAAGCACCTAGAACTATAATCCTGCCAAATCCATACATGTAGGAGCCAGCATAAGAAACCGATCCATAACAGTAAGGGAAATATGTTTCCATCAGAGTCCAAACATCCTACTACAGAAGGAACTGAATATTCTGACAGAGGAAGTCCAAGAAAATGATCTTCGAACCAACTAAATGAAGATGATAGAGATCCTTAAAGGGACATAAATAAATCCCTCAAAGACAGGCAGGAAAACACAAATAGAAGGAGGAAGTGAATAAGTCCTTTAAAGAAAACCAATAGGGGAGGAACAAATAAATAGTTGAAGGAAGTAAATGAAGTTGTTCAAGACTTAAAAGTTATAAAGTGGAAAAAGAAGCAATAAAGAAAACATAAACTGAGGGAGTCCTGGAAATGAAAGTTTCAGGAATGGAAAAAAAGAACTTCAGAAGAAATCTTCACCAAAAAAAATACAAGAGATGGAAGAGAAAATTACAGGCATTTTGGGTAAGATAAAAGATGTTTTGATGCATCTGTCAAAGAAAATGATAAATGAAAAAAAATTCCTGACACAACCCATCCTGGAAATCTGGGGCACTATATAAAGAACAAACCTATAAAAATATGAATAGGGGAAGGAGAATATCAGCTCAAATATCCAGAAAATATTTTAAACAAAATCATAGGAGATAATTTTCCTAACCCAAAGAAAGAGATACCTGCAAGATAAAAGAAGTATACAGAATAGCAGATAGAATGAACCAGAAAAGAATTCACTTCTTCACATTATAATCAAAACAATAAACATAAAGAATAAAGAAAGAATATTAAAAGTTGTAAGGGAAAAGTACAAAGTAATATGTAGCACTAGACCTTTGACAACTACAACTGACTTCTCAATGGAAACAATAAGGACCAGAAGGGTTTAGATAGATGTGCTGGAGAAACCACAGCTTCCATCCCAGATTATCATACACAATAAAACTTTCAGTCACCATACATGGAGAAAATAGAATATTCTAAGGTAAAGTAAAATTTAAACAATATCTACCAAAAAATCCAGTCCTACATAAGATAATAGAAAGAAAAGTCTAAAACAAAGAGGTTAACTATACACATGAAAGTACAGGGAATAAAAAAATCTGACATCAACAAAACAGAAGGAAAGAAAGCACACACACACACACACACACACACACACACACACACACACACATCTCACCATCACCACCAACAAAACAATGAGTTAACCAGCATTGTTCATTAATGTCTCTCAATGTCAACTACCTAAATGTACAATAAAAAATGCAGATTAAGAGAATTGACATAAAAACAAGTCCCATTCTTTTTTATATGAGAACACATAACAACATAAAGGATAGACATTATGTCTGGGTAAAGGCTTAAAAATGTTATTCAACACAAAAGGAACTAAGAAGAAAGCTGGTGTAGTCATTTTAATATCTAACAAAACTGATTTCAAACAAAAAATAATCAAAACAAATGAAGAAGGATGTTACACATTCATCAAAGCAAAAATTCACTAAATGACATGTCAACTCTTAACATTTATTCCCTAAACACAAGAGCACCTACCTTTGTAAAAGAAATAGGACTATAGCTTAAACAACACATTGACTCTCACATACTGATAGTGGGAGTCTTCATTACCTGCACTCTCAACAATGAACTGGTCAGCCAGATAAAATTTAAATTAAAAAAAGCTGGAGCTAACTGACCTTATAAAACACATGAAAATAAGTTATATAAAATATATTTGCACAAAATTACCCCCAAACACAAAATGCACTTTCTTCTCAGAACCTCATGGAGTTATCTCTAATATTACTCAGATACTTGAACACAAAGCAAGCCTCGAAAGTGTCTTTGTTAGGATTTCTGTTACTGTGAAGAGATACCATGACCACAGCAAGTATTATAAAAAATTAATTAGGTGGTGTACTGTTTATAGGTTTAGTTTATTATCATCATCTTGTGGCTTGTTTGCATATAGGCAAACATGATGGTAGAGAAGGAGCTGAGAATTATACATCTTTGATCCACAGGCAACAGGAAGTGAACTGGGACACTGGACATGACTTAAGAATATATGAGACAACACTCACACACACAGTGATACACTTCCTTCAACAAAGCCATACCTATTGTAACAAAGGCACATCTCCTAATAGTGCCACTCCCTATGAGCTAAAGGGGGGCAATTACACTCAAACTACCACAAACAGATATAAGAAATTTGAAATAACACTCTGCATTGTATCAGACCACCAAAGATTAAAGCTGCATTTCAACAACATAACCAACAAAGAGCATACAAACTCATGGACACTGAGCAGTTCTCTACTGAACGAAAAATGGGTCAAGACAGAAATAAGAAAGGAAATAAATACTTTCTAGAAGTCAATATAAATGACACACAACATACTCAAACTTGTGGGGCAAAATAGACATGGTACTAGAAAATTCATAGCACTTAATGCCTACATTTTTAAAAAAATGGAGAGATGTCATACTAACAGCTTAAGAGCATACCTGAAAACTCTGGAAAAGTGGTTCTCAACCTTCCTAAGACTGTGAATATTACTTCAGTTTCTCATGTTTGTTTCTACTTAGTGTAATTTTTCTACTAGTATGAATCATAATGTAAGTATCTGTGTTTTCTGCTACCTTTGTGAAGGTCTTTCAATGCACAAAGGGGACTCATAGAATAGGCTGAGAACCACTGCTACAAAAGAAGGAGGAGGAGGAGGAGGAGGAGGAGGAGGAGGAGGAGGAGGAGGAGGAGGAGGAGGAGGAGGAGAAGAAGAAGAAGAAGAAGAAGAAGAAGAAGAAGAAGAAGAAGAAGAAGAAGAAGAAGAAGAAGAAGAAGAAGAAGAAGAAGAAGAAGGCAGCGTATCCAACTGGAGGAGACAGCAAGAAATAAAGAACAAGAAAAATAAAATACAAATAGAGTGAACAATAAAAAATATCAATGAAACAAAGAGTTGGTCATTTGAGAAAATCAACAAGAGAGACAAACCCTTATCCAAACTAACTAAAAGCCACAGAGAGAATATCCAAATTAATAAAATCAGAAACAGTAAATTGAACTTAACAATAGACTCTAAGGAAATGCAGAGAAATATAAGGACCTAGTGTAAAAAGGTGTTCTATAATAAATAGGAAAATCTAAAAGAAACGGATAATTTTCTCAGTAGGTACTACTTGCCAAATTTAAATCGAGATCAGATGAGCAATTTAAACAGACTTATAACCCTAGAGAAAAAGAAACGGTTATTAAAAGTTTCCCAACCAGGGGCAGCTCTACTCCTTTGCCAAGGCCATGGTGAGGTGCAATGTCATCTCTCCTGTCCTTATGCCCACCCCCTCAATGTCAGCTCTCCCATCTGCCACAAGGGACAATGGTTGGGGGGGGCATCTTTCCTTCACTCATGATACCACATGGCAGATGAGGGGGGAGCATGATCAGGTCTCCTAATCTCATGCCCCCAAGGATGGCTCATCTGTGCCCCCATCAACAGGGTCAACTCTAGTGGACTTCCCGGGTGAGATCCAGGTCTGCTATCCCACGTGCCATAGCCAGTGATGTGCAGGGTAGCTCTCTCCAGCTCTTATGACCCCAGGGCCATCTCTCCCTTTTGCCTCAGGTGGCCAGAGGAGCACATTTTCCTCACCCACTCCACCACATGGCAGACAAGGAGGGGCATGGTCAGCTCTCCTAATCTCACACCCTCAGGGCCATCTCAACTGCACTGCCACCAAAGGGTCAGCTCTACTGTGTTGTCCAGGTGAGGTGCAAGGCCCCCTCTCCTGAATGCTGGTGGTGTGAGTGCAGGTGAGCTATCCCTGAGGATGTGAGAGCAGGAGAACTGGCCCTGCTTATGGATGCCTGCTGCAGTGGGTAAGCATGCCACACAGTGCTAGAGGTCTCTCCATGGTGGGGAAGATGGGGATAGACTGGCAGATTCATAACCCAGGTACAATCCAGACCGAGAAGGAGGACTATGAGTTAGCACAGCCCAACAGCCACTTCATCTATAAGCTGCTGAATCATGTGAAGGGGCCAGACCTGCAGATCCAAAGCTACAGGATCTTCTTGACACAAGTCTAAAACAGGATATCTAAGATGAGTCCCAGTGAAGGCCAAATATTGGGGGTATAGCAGAAGAAAGAGGCCTCAGACAAATGAGTTATTGCAATGAAAATACTCACAATTAAAGGGCATACTGTGTGACAAAATGTCAACAATAATAATAATGAAAGTCTTAAAAACAAAAACATCTCCCAACCAAGAAAACCCAGGTCTATACAGTTTTATATCAAGTTTCTATGAGACTTATCAATAAGAGTTAATGCCAGTACTCCTCAAATTATTGCACAACAGAAAAACAGAAGGAACATTGCCCAGGTCATTTTATGAGCCCACAGTAACCCTGATGCACAAACTACATAATGCCTCAGAGAGAGAGAGAGAGAGAGAGAGAGAGAGAGAGAGAGAGAGAGAGAGAAATACAGACCAATTTTCCTTATGGTAATAGGTATAAAAATACTTCATAAGATGCTTGCAAACCAAATTTTAAAACATATGAAGAAGATCAGCTATTATAATCAAGTAGGCTTCATCCCAGAGATACAGGCATGGTTTAACATACAAAAATCAGAAAACAGACCATATAAATAAACAGAAAAAATGACCTGAACATCTCATTAGATGCTAAAAAAAAGCCTTTGAAAAAACTCAATACCATTTCCTGATAAAAGTCCAGGAGAGATTAGGCATACAGTGAGACACCTCAACATAATAAAGGGAATATACATCAATTCTATAGTAATATCAAATTAAGTAGAGTACCTCAAAGAAAGTTAACTAAAATCAGCAACAAGGCATGGCTGTCACTTTGTCCATAGCTACTTCATACAGTACATGAAGTTTTTGAAATTGACAAGTGAAGCAGACAAGGGAAAGAAGTTAAAATTTTATTACTGTCAGATGATTTGATAGCATACGTATTATCCTCAAATTTCACTAGAGAATACTGATAGCTGATAAATATTTCAGCAAAGTGGCTGGATGCAAGTTTAATAAAAAAAAAGTAGTCCTTATATACACGAATGACAAATGGACTAAGAAAGGAGTCAGGGAAATAACACCCTCCACTATAGCTACAAATAACATAAAATATCTTGGTAGTAATCTAACCAAGTAAGTGAAAGATCATTATGATTAAAAACATCAAGTCATCAAAGAAATTGAAGAAGATATCAGAAGATGATAATTTCCTATCTTTATGTATCAGGAGAACTGGCTAAGTAAAAAGTCTGTCCTATCAAAAGCAACAGACAGATTCAAGGGAATCTCCATCAAAATTTCAACACAATGCTCGACAGACCTTGAAAAAGACAGTTCTCAACTTCATATGGAAAAACAAAAAGGCCAGGATAGCTAAAACAACCCTGAACTAGAGAAAAGCTGCTAGAGGTATCATCCTTGAATTCAAGTTTTGCTACAAAATTATATAGTAATAAAAAATCACATGATTTTGGAAAATAACAAAATAGACTCCTTTATCAATTGAATTACAGACATAAATAAACACACACTAAGGAATATCAAGGGTTTTTTTATATAAAGAATTCAGAAAGATACACTGGAAAAAAAAAATCATGGTTCCCAAAGTTACTGGTCAAACTTGTCTGCATGAAGAATAATGCAACTAGATCCATATTTTATCAACCTGCAGAAAACTCAGGTCCAATCAAACCAAAGATCTAAACATAATAACAGACATATTGAATCTGATGGAAGATAATTGGGGGACAGCACTTTGACATAGGAGACAACTTTTTGAACAGAACACTGATAGTGCAGGTGCTACCATAGACAATCAATATATGGAACCTCACAAAACTGAAAAGCTCTGTAAAGCAAAGGACGCTGTCAATTGTTAAAAGAGGTAGCCTACAAAATGAGAGAATATTTTAACAACTCCACATCCAGTGGAGTTTTTATATCAAAACTATATAAAAAAAACTCAAAAATTAGATATTAAAAACCAAATACTCCAATTTAAAAATTGTTCACAATTGTAAACAGGGAATTCTAAACAGAGGAATTTCCAATGGGGGAGAAAGACTTGAAGAAATGTTTCACAACCTTAGTTGTCTGGGAAATGCAAACTAAAACAAAAATGTGAGATTCCATCTTAAACCAGTCAGAATGGCTAAGATCAATAACAGAAGTGACAGATCATGTTGTAAGGATGTGGAGCAAGGGGAACACTCCACCATTGCTTGTGTGATTGCAAACTTGTATAACCATTATGGAAACCAATATGGCCATTCTGAAAAGTAGAAAATGATCTAAAATATAATTATAGCTAAAAATATAATTATACCTTTTTCATCCCCACAACCAGACCATGTAACATGTTGCTATCCTTTAAACTTCTGTCTTCTTCTTTTATTTAATTACTGTTACAAACTAGCATGTGTGTATATGTGTCTGTGTATGTGTCTGCATATTCCTGAATACATAATTGCAATCTGTTCAGTCTGCACAATTTTATTCATATACACATGTTTTCAAGGCTAACCATTTAGTATTGTACAAACATTTGGTGTGTTCTTCCATAGGGTAGAATTTGTCTCCCACTCTCAGTATTCTTTAGCAGCCTGTACTTGTTGGGTAGAATGGAGGCCCTTTTTATCCATCCCCAACATCAGCATGTCTTTTTTTTTTTCAGGTCAGTTTAGGCAGCCTTGTTGGTGAGATTAATGGATGGAGTTTTTGATAATTTTAGGAGATAATTTCACAGTAATATCCCCATTCCTCTCACTCTTAAAATCTTTCCTCTCCTTCTTTCACAATGTTTTCCATAACTTATGTTTAGGAGTTGTTTTGTGGATACATTCATTAGTACTAGGCTCCATAACTTGTCAGAATGATCAAGGAGATACAAATTGCAAAGGAAGAAATCAAACTTTTGCTATTTGCAGATGATATGATAGTCTACATAACTGATGCCAAAAATTCTACCAGGGAAATCCTGCAGCTGATAAACGCCTTCAATAATGTGGCAGGACATAAGATTAATTCGAATAAATCAGTAGCCCCCCTATATACAAATGATAAACAGGCTGAGAAAGAAATCAGAGAAATATCACTCTTTGCAATAGCCACAAAAAACATAAAGTATCTTGGGGGTAACTCTAACTAAACAAGTGGAAACATGCATGATAAGAACTTTAAGTCTTTAAAGAAAGAAATTGAAGAAGATATCAGAAAATTGAAAGAACTCCCATGCTCTTGGATAGGTAGGATCAACATAGTAAAATTGTCAGTCTTACCAAAATCAAGCTACAGGATAGTCAAAACAATTCTTTACTGTAAAGGAATTTCTATAGCCATCACAATCCCTGACTTCAAGTTCTACTCTAGAGCTACAGACAATAAAAATATCTTAGTATTGGCATAAAACAGACACAGATAAAAGGAACTGAATAGACGACTGTGACATTAATACAAACACTTATGAACACCTGATTTTTGACAAAGAAGCTAAAATTATACAATGGAAGAAAGAAAACAACTTCAACAAATGGTGCTGGCATAACTGAATGCTGACATGTAGAAGAATGCAAATAGATCCATACCTGTCACCATGCTCAAATCTCCAGTCCAAATGGATCAAAGACCTCAAAATAAATCCAGCTACACTGAACCTGATAGAAGAGAAAGTGGGAAGTAGCCTCAAATGCATTGGTACAGGAGACCACCTCCTGAATATAACACCAGTAGCACAGGCACTGAGCAAGAATTAATAAATAAGACCTCCTGAAACAGAGAAGCTTTTGTAAAGGCAAAGGACACAGTCAACAAGACAAAACAGCAACTTACAGAATGGCAAAAGATCTTCACCAACCCCACATCTGACACAGGGCTGATCTCCAAAATATATAAAGAACTCTAGAAACTAGACATCAAAGTAACAAACAATCCAATGGAAAATGGGATACAGAGCTAAACAGAGAATCCTCAACAGAAGAATCTCAAATGGCTGAAGGACATTTTAGGAATTGCTCAACATTCTTAGCCAATAGCGAAATGCAAATCAAAATGACTCTGAGATACCATTTTACACCAGTAAGAATGGCAAAGCTGAAAAATGCTAACATTAGTCTATGTTGGAGAGTATGTGGAATAGGAAGAACACTCCTCTACTGCTGGTGGGAATGCAAACTCGTATAGTCACTTGGGAAATCAGTATGTTGGTTTATTAGAAAACTGGGTATCAAACTACCTCAAGACCCAACAATACTACTATTGTGCACATACTCAAAAGATGCTCAATCATAACACAGGGACACATGTTCATAGTAGCATTATTCCTAATAGTCAGATCAGGGAAACAACCTAGATGCCCTACAGAAGAACGGATAAGGAAAATGTGGTACATTTACACAATGGAGTACTACTCAGTGTGTGTGTGGGGGGGGAACTGACATCAGGAAATTTGTAGGCAGATTGAACTAGAAAGAATCATCCTGAGTGAGATAACGAAGACCCAGTAAGAAAAACACAGTATGTACTCAGTCTTAAATGGTTATTAGATGCAAAGTGAAGGATAATCAGACAACAATCCACAACCCAACAGAAGCTAGTTAAAAAAGATGACCCTAATAGAGACACACATGGAGAGCCCCAGGAAGGGAACATAGTTAAGATCTATTGAGTAAACTGGGAGGGGGGTAGAGCAAAAGGGATGCATGTCGCTGATTTTTTCTTGTGTCCACCTGGCCTGCTGGCCTGTGGTCAAGACAAATCTCTCTCACCGGTCCTGCAGCTGCTCAGACCCAAATAAACGTACACAGGCTAATATTATGAACTTTATGGCCTAGTGGGTCAGGCTTCTTGCTAGCTAGATCTTACATCTTAAATTAACTCATTTCTATAAATATATACCTTGTCACATGGCTTAGGGATTACCAGTATCTTTACATCTTGCTGCTTCTGGTGGCAGCTGGCAGTGCCTCCTGACCCAGCCTTCCTGTCCCAGAATTCTCCTCTCTGGTTGTCCTGCCTATACTATACTTCCTGCCTGCCTATTGGCCAATCAGCTTTTCATTTATCAACCAATCAGAGCAACACATTCACAGCATACAGAGCATCACATAACACCTAAAGTTGCTGTTCACTGCACTGCCTGTGAAGTCAAGGCAGAAGCAACTCTGGAAAAAGGCCTGAAGGTGTGGGAGTATGAGTTATAGAAAAAATAACTTCTCAGATACTGGAAACTTTGGCATTATGCAGAGACTGGAATGGCAGCTTTGGCTGCTGGCTCCATCCAGCTCAGCTTTCCACCATTTACCACCAGCTCTGGGAAACAGGTTCACTGCCCATTTAGCAATGCAGTGGGTCTATGCTTCCATCCAGCACCGTGTAGCCCAGAGATTTCTTTCACAGCCCATTTATCATTTGAAAATAGAGCCACTGATTTATTTAATTAATCTCATAATCAGCCACTTAAATAAAAGTGTTGATCAGCTGTAAGAGCTGTAAGAGTTTTGGGGGTTGCTTAGTATAATATCATATCATCTGTGAATATGATACTGTGACTTCTTACTTTCCACTTTTTATCTCATTGATCACCTTTAGTTATATTATTGCTCTAGCTAGAACTTTGAGTTGTATATTGAATAGATATGGAGAGAGTAGATGACCTTGTCTTGTTCTTGATGTTAGGTGAATTGCTTTGATTTTTTTCTCCATTTAATTTAACATTGGCAATTGGCTTGTTGTAATGCTTTAATTATGTTTAGGTATATCCTTTGTATCCTTTATATCTCCAAGACTTTTATCATGAAGGATGATGGATTTTTCAAAGGCTTTTTATGCATTTAATGAGATGATCATTTATTTTTTTTCTTTCAGTTTGTTTATATGATAGATTACATTGACAGGTTTTCATAGTTTAACCATCTCTGTATCTCTAAGATAAAGCCTAATTGATCATGGCAGATGATTTTTTATGTGTTCTTGGACTTGATTTGTCAATATTTTATTGCCTATTTCTGCATCAATATTCATGAGGGAAATTAGTCTGTAATACTCTTTCTTAGTTGATTCTTTATGTATTTTGGGTTTCAGGGTGACTGTGACCTCATAGAAAGAATTTTGCAAGGTTCCTTATATTTCTACTTTTTGGAGTAATTTGAAGAGTATTGGTATTAGCACTTCTTTGAAAATCGGGTAGACTTCTTCCCTACAACCACCTGGCCCTGGATTTTTTTTTTTTTTTTGGTTGGAAGACTGCTTCTATTTCCTTACGTATTATATGTGGGGCGTTTACCCACCACCCCCACAGCTTCCCAGAGTTTTCTTGAGTGCGAGCAGCAGGAAATATTAGATAGAAGGATTTATAGTGGAGAATCTTGTGGAGATAAACAGATAGAAAATAAAGGATAGCCTCGAGAGGGCCTGGAACCTATTCCAACGGGCCCGGACTGTCTCTGGTCCAGGGTTTTTATAGAGACGCCAAGGGGTGGAGCAAAAGACCTCCTCCCCCAGCACAGCCAAGTGCAGGCCATCTCAGACACCTGCACTCAGGCCCGTGGTCCTGATCATCCTCTATTCGGACCTGCTGGGTAAAGCCACGAGGAACCCCAGAACGGGCTCCCACAATTATAGGTCTTTGTTAGTTTGGGTTTTTATTGCTATGAGGATACACATTTTATTTGGGTGACTTACTTATAGTTTCAGAGTTTCAGTCCATTATCATCAGGACTGGGAGCATGTCAGCCTGCAGGCAGATGTGGTACTGGAGATGAGAGAGCTACATGTTCCAGGCTACAAGAAGTCAACTGACTATCTCACTGAGGGAAGCTTGAGCAAAAGAAACCTCAAAATCAACCCCAACAATGACACACTACTTCCAAAAAGGCCACACCTTCTAATTATGGTACTCCATTTGCAGGGCATTTTCTTTCAAACCACCATAATATCTATTTACATTTTTATCTGATACTGCTTTAGCTTTGGAAAATGCTATCTGTCAAGAAATTGGTCCATTTCTTTTAGATTTTCCAATGTTCTGGAGTACAGGTTTTTGTTTTGTTTTGTTTTGTTTTTCATATGAGCTATTGATTCTCTGTTTTTCCTCAGGGTCTATTGTTATATCTGTCTTTTCATTTCTGATTTTAATATTCTTTCTCTGCCATTTAGTTAGTTTCAATAAGTGGGGTTTTTTTCTATTTTGTTGATTTTCTCACAGAACCAACTCTTTCTTTTATTGATTCTTTGTATTGTTCTCTTTATTTCTATTTTATTGATTTCACCACTTAGTTTGATTATTTCCTATTGTCTACTCCACTTAGGTGTGTCTGTTTTTTTGTTATTGTTCTTCAGCTTTCAGGTTTGCTGTTAATTTGCTCTTATGGGATCTCTCCAAATTCCTCATGAAAGCACTTAGTGCTATGAACTTTCCTCTTAGCATGGCTATCACTGTGCCCTGTAAGTTTGGGAATGCTATTCATTCATTTTCATTGAATTCTAGGAAGTTTTTAACTTCTTTCTTTATTTCTTCCTTGGTCCAGTACTAACTCATTCGGGAGTTGTTCAGATTCCACATAGGATTTCCCTTGTTTCTGCTGTTATTGAAATCCAGCTTTATTTCATGGTGGCCTTTTAAAATACAGGTATTTCTTTCAATTTATTGTTATGGTTATTGACAATGACTTTGTGACTCTATACGATCAATTTGGGAGAAGGTTTTATGAAGTGCTGATAAGAACGTATATTATTTGGTGTTCAGGTGAAATGTTCTGTAGGTATCTGTTAGGTCAATTTGTGCAATAACATCTGTTCCACTATTTTTCTGTTTAGTTTCTGTCTGAATGACCTGTCTATTTGTGAAAGTGGGTGTTAAACTCTCACTATTATTGTCTGGAGTTCTGTGTGATTTAACTTTTAGTAATGTATCCTTTACAAATGTGGGTGTCGTTACATTTGGGGAATAAATTTTCAGAATTGAGACATCATCTGTGTGGACTTTTTTCTTCAATGCTTATGAAATGTCCTTCTTCATTTCTTTCTATTAATTTTGGTTGGGAGTCTATTTTGTTAGATATTATAGTAGCTATATTAGCTTGCACCCTAGGTCCATTTAATTGGAAAATCTTTTTCCAAACCTTTACTTTGTAGTAATATTTATCTTTGAAGTTGAGGTATGTTTCTTGTATGCAGCAGAATGATAGATCCAGATTTCATATTCAATTCTTTTGTCTGTGTCTTTTAATTGGTGAATTGAGTCTATTGACACCGAGGGATATTAATGTTCAATGATTATTAATTACTGTTATTCTGTTGTTGGTGTTGGGAGTGTGTTTCTGTTTGTTTCTTTTTTATGTATGTGTGTTTTTCTTCTTTGGCATTATTGTGTTTTTGTTGGTGTAGTTAACTTCTTGGAGTTGGAGTTTTTCTTTGAGTATTTTCTGTTTGGCTAGGTTTGTGGATAGATAATGTTTAAATTTGACTTTTTCATGAAATATCTTGCTTTCTCCATCTATGGTGATTGGCAGTTTTGCTGGTTATAGTAGTGTGGGCTGGCATCTGCTGTGTTTTAGAGTCTCCAAGACATCAATCCAGGGCCTTCTTTATTTTAGGGTCTTGATTGAGAATTGGGGTGAAATTAATAGGTCTGCCTCTATATGTCAATTGGCCTTTTTCCCTTGACACTTTTAATATTCCTTGTTCTGTATGTTTAGTGTTTTGGTTATTATGTGTCAAGAGTATTTCCTTTTTGGATTCAGTCTATTTGGTGTTCTGTAAGCTTCTTGTATCTTTATATGTATGTCCTTATTTAAGTTGGGAAATTTTCTTCTATGATTTTGTTAAATATATTCTCTTTGTTTTTTAGTTGGATTTCTTTTCCTTCTATTCCTATTATTCTTACATTTGCTCTTCTCATAGTATCCCAGATTTCCTGGTTGTTTTGTGTTAGGAATTTTTTAGCTTTAACATTTTCCTTGCCTTACTGATGAATCTTTTCTCTATTGTTGTTAGTTTTTGTTGCTGTTGTTGTTGTTGTTTTACTTTTTGGGGGGCCCTGCCACTCAGCTCCCAAATAAATCACACACGGAAGCTTATTATTACTTATGCATGTCTGGTCTTAGCTTGGCTTACTTTCTAGCCAGCTTTTTAAAAATTAACCCATCTATCTTTTGCCTCTAGGCTTTTCCCATTCTCTAACTTCTGTAAATCTTACTCTTACTCCTGGCTTGCTGTGTAGCTGGGTGGCTTGCCCCTAGAGTCCTCCTCCCCTGGTTTCTAGACCTTAGGTCTTAGATGCTCCTACTCCAGTTTTCTCCTTCGATGTATTCTCCCTGCCTGCCAGCCCTGCCTATCCTTTCTCCTGCCTTGCTATGGGCCAGCTCTTTATTAAACCACCAGGTATTTTACACAGATACAGTAACACAGCTTCACAGAGTCAAACAAATACAACATGAACAAAAGTAAAACACCTTAAAATATCCCACTATACTCTATTGTTTATTCAGTGCCTGAGATTTTCTCTTCTGTCTCTTGTATTATGTTGGTGATGTGTGCATCTATAGTTCCTGTTCCCTTACCCAGATTTTCCATTTCTAATATTCTCTCCATTTGTGTTTCTTTTTTGCTTCTATTTTCATTTTCAGGTCTTAACATTGTCCTTTATCTCTTTTTTCTCCCTTGTTTTTCTTTTAGGGATTGATTTCTTCCATTTTTTTGTTTGTCTTTTCTTTAATTTCTTTTTTTGTTTGCTTGTTTTTCAAGACAGGGTTTCTCCGTGTAGTTTTGGTGTTTGTCCTGGAACTTGCTCTATTGACCAGGCTGGCCTCAAGAGATCCTCACAGAGATCCTCCTGGCTCTGATTCCTGAATGGATCATCACTGCCTGACTTTCTTTTATTTCTTTAAGGGATTTTTTTCATATCCTCTTTAAAGACTTCTATCATCTTCATAAGGGCACTTTTGATGTCTTTTTCTTATGCTTCAGCTGTGTTTGATTATTCATGTCTTGTCGTAAAATAGCTGAGTTCTGATGATGTCATTTTCCTTTTCTGTCATTGACTGTGTTCTTATACTAACATTTATGCATCTTGACATGGTATGACTTTAGGTCTATGTGGAGATTCCTGCATTTGAATTGTTGCATGGGTGTTTTCTTCCTTGGTTTTACTTTCCTCAATTGTCTTCTTGCCTCTGGTGTGGTGAAATGTTGTGTACCCTAATAAACTTGCCTGAGGATCAGAGGAGAGGGCCAGCCACTAGATTAGACATAGAGGTCAGGCAGTGGTGGCACACACCTCTAGTCCCAGCACTTGAGATCTCATGCCTTTGCTTGGGAAGCACAAATGCCTTTAACCCCAGGAAGCAATATGGCAGGGCAGATAAAGGTATATAAGGTGTGAGGAAACAAGAACTCACTCTCTTTTAGGCTGAGGATTTTATAGAGGTAGAAACTAGTGCCTGGCTGCTCTGCTTCTCTGATCTTTCAGCTTTCACCCTGATATCTGGCTCTGAGTTTTTTATGAAAAGACCGTCTTAAGATTCAAACAACACTCTGGTAAAGCTGAAGTATTATTCTAAAGTTATAGACCAGAATATGGAACCCAGGGTTGTGAGGACATGCAGACCATGGACCCTAGATCTGTTCTGGCTTCTGGGGTCCCAAAGACCAGCTTGTCCTCCAGTACAGCTGCCAGGGATGTAGTTCCTAGATCTGGCATGTCATTTAATAAAGCTGATGTCTGCTTTTAAAGATGTATGCCTGGATATGGAGCCCTGGACATAGATGAATTTCTAAACAGTCTTATTAAATATGACACACAGAGCCAAATACAAAGGTTAATAGCCAAAGAGATCAGAGAACTAGTGAAGAGCCACGACTAGCTTTGTATTACCACCTTGCCCTCATCACTTCTCCACAGAGACCTTCTTCCCATCTAACCTGTGTTTTTATTACTTTTCTATTCTGTCTTCTCATTGGCTCTAAGCCCAGACACATGACTTCCTAATCAATGCCTGTCTATACAGACATCCAGGTCTCTATGTTTGGTACTGGGATTAAAGGTTCATATCACCATGCTTGCCTGTGTCCTTGACCACACAGAGACTCTGCCTGCCATGTAATCAGATTAAGGGTGTGGGCTGCCACAGCCTGACTTCTGTTTATGGCTCACTGTGTGACCTTTCTATGTGACTTCTGATCTCCAGACAAACTTTATTTAGTAGCATACAAATAAAGTCACATTTCAACACAATTGAAATATCATGACACCTGGAGATGGGGTATGGGGAGTTCTGATGTGTGCAGTCTGGCATTGTTGGTCAAGCTTAAAGGCATTTTCTGGATGGTGGATAGTGTCTTACCTGGAGTTTCTAGAAACACCCTGGCCGCCTGGATGACTACAAGGGCTAAGAGGCCCCAGTATGGAGCACAGGTGAGGGGATCCATTCTGGGGATATTGGGGGGATTTTAAGGAGTATTTTCTGGCAAAGAATGGTGTCTTACCTGGAGTTCCTACATCATGTCTGGACTTTCATAAAGTGAAAGATGTCTTCCAAAGTTGTAGGCTGGGTTATGGAGCCTGGGGTGGGGGAGTGCAGTTTAGGATTTGTAGACAGGCTTAAGGGTGTTTAGTGGGTAGTGGGAGGTGTTTCCCTGGGGTCCCTAGGATCACTCAGGCCTCTAATAAAGCTGCCAGGTCTCTGTACCCTATCTAGTATGGCGGCCAAGGGAGGGGATCCCGTCTAGGGTTGCTAAGCAGACTTTAAGGAACATTGGTGGGCTGTGGGGGGTTTCTTCCTGAGTTCCCTAGATCATGCCTGACATCTGGTAAAGCAAGAGTATTCTTTTGATTTTAGACCAGGATGTGGAGCATGGGGCAGAGCAGAGAAAGAGGATGTATAATCTGAGGTTGTTGGTCAGGCTTAAATGTTTTTATGGGGGTCAACAGTGTCTTCTCTGTGGTTCCAAGGACTATTCCTAGAACTGAAAATTTGATGCAATGTTATCAATATTGTTTCTGTAAACATTAAATGAGTATAAGAAGATATTTAAAGGGCAATAGTCACTAAAATTTAAATTGGTATCATGATTGTGCTTTTCTATAACTTGCTTTAATTAATGGTTTATTCAAATAAGAAGGTAGTATTAAAATAAATTAGGCAAAAAATCTTGGAGAAATGTTTGGAGTCTCAGAATCCATGGACTTTATAAACTCTATCACATTTTCATTATTTTAAGGGTTTCTAAATAGTCTCATGGTCCTAAGAGAATATATAATGAATGAACACAGATGCCATTTACAAACAGAAATGCGATTATGAATTATAAAGATAATATTTAATGTTATTTATTCTGGGTTTTCAATCCTCTTTTTTTGTTTGTACACATAAGTAAGGATTTATTTTCCTGAATTTTCAACAGCTACAGGTGTTGTTTCTTATATCTTATCATTAAACTCATGCTGATAATACAAGTGGTATTTAGTATCACTACAAATTAAAACATAATTTTAAAGTCCTATTAGTTATTACAAAAACCTTACTTCAATTGAAACTTCCTTTATGTTTTTTGTAAGCCAAATTCATTTCATCATAAAACTCACCAATTTTGCTAAATGATAAAATCATGCATATATATGATACATTACATATTTATACAGTCATGATCTACATTGATAACAATTATAAAGGTTTATAGGTATTATGACCCAAATAACATTAATAATTTTACATCACTAATATTGGCCAATGCTTATGGCATCAGGCAAAGCTCAGTCTTTATCTGTGTTTGTACAGATGTTTGCTTCCTCCTAGAGATGATTGTTTTACTTCCTGAGATATAACAATAATAGAAATAAATGTAAAGTAACTAAGGTATTATTATTAATATTGGAATATGTTTTAAAATATTAAGATAATTTAAATACCTCAGTTTGATTTAATATTCTTAGAGCTTAATCATTTACATTGTGGATGATTGTATTGTGTTAATGTTTATGTACTAGTTTTATTTTCTAAAACTACAGTCCAAGATGAATATCATGATGCAAATGATTTAAAGGTTAAAACCTTACAGGAGATAGCTATGAGAGAGAAAATAAACCAGCTTAAGGTCTGAGAACTCGAAGCACCTATATAGACACAGATGAACACTGTCCTTTGCTAATCCCATGAGGATTTCTACAGTATACATGGAGCCAGATTTGTCTTATCATGAAATATGGGGCCCAGAATTTTTACTGCTGTATCAGTAATTGGCAGTAAAAGTCCTTGAAATTCCCAGCAGAAAACATAATCTCCCAAGTGGAGTGATTACAGTCACTAAAACCAATTCCCTAGAAATTCCGTAAGCTGTTGTAAATTGTAAGCAGTTAGCCAACCAAGCTCACAGAAGTAGGCGTACATTTATCTGAGTGCCAAAAGTAATTTCACAGTAATATCTAAAAGATGAATAAGCACAAAAACTCCATTAGGAATACAGAAATACATTCTCTTGCACAGCACCATGATCTGTTTGTATTTTAACTGTGTAATGAGATTTTTGGTTTTGTTCTTATTTGGCAAAGAACATCTCAGAAATTTTGCATGTACTTAAAATTATAAAAGTCATATTGAGAAAAGCAAACCTTTTAAAAAAGGTGTTGAGAACAGTGGAGCTGAGAAGCTTTTGTAATTTAAGACTCTTTTTTATAAGTAGTCATTAGAATGTCCACCTGAATGAGGACTGATGAAGTTATATGTTGACCTTCCCCAACACATACCAAATGATCAGCCCTAAAAAAACATACACAAATAAACATTATACAGACTGACCAAATTTTCTTTAGCAATTTAGGAGAAACAATGAATAATTTAAAAAGAATCCCTGAATTTAAAAAAGAGCAAGGAGGAATATATAGGAAGTTTTGAAGGGAGAAAAGAGAAGTGAGAAATGTTGTAATATTAATATAATCTCACAAAAACTAAAATATGTATTTTTAAAAATTCAGAAACATCAGAAAAGGGAATAATAAAAAATATCATACCAAAGTCAACTCCACTCTTCTTTAGAGAAGCAATAAACCAACCATCCTTGGCTAGTTTCTATCCTCTTT